>NW_027272603.1:0-58309 GCF_040938485.1 Diadema antillarum | reverse complement strand
TGATGGTGATGGTGATGGTGATGGTGATGGTGATGGTGATGGTGATGGTGATGGTGATGGTGATGGTGATGATGGTGATGGTGATGGTGATGGTGATGGTGATGGTGATGGTGATGGTGATGGTGATGGTGATGGTGATGGTGATGGTGATGGTGATGGTGATGGTGATGGTGATGGTGATGGTGATGGTGATGGTGATGGTGATGGTGATGGTGATGGTGATGGTGATGGTGATGGTGATGGTGATGGTGATGGTGATGGTGATGGTGATGGTGATGGTGATGGTGATGGTGATGGTGATGGTGATGGTGATGGTGATGGTGATGGTGATGGTGATGGTGTGGTGATGGTGATGGTGATGGTGATGGTGATGGTGATGGTGATGGTGATGGTGATGGTGATGGTGATGGTGATGGTGATGGTGATGGTGATGGTGATGGTGATGGTGATGGTGATGGTGATGGTGATGGTGATGGTGATGGTGATGGTGATGGTGATGGTGATGGTGATGGTGATGGTGATGGTGATGGTGATGGTGATGGTGATGGTGATGGTGATGGTGATGGTGATGGTGATGGTGATGGTGATGGTGATGGTGATGGTGATGGTGATGGTGATGGTGATGGTGATGGTGATGGTGATGGTGATGGTGATGGTGATGGTGATGGTGATGGTGATGGTGATGGTGATGGTGATGGTGATGGTGATGGTGATGGTGATGGTGATGGTGATGGTGATGGTGATGGTGATGGTGATGGTGATGGTGATGGTGATGGTGATGGTGATGGTGATGGTGATGGTGATGGTGATGGTGATGGTGATGTGATGGTGATGGTGATGGTGATGGTGATGGTGATGGTGATGGTGATGGTGATGGTGATGGTGATGGTGATGGTGATGGTGATGGTGATGGTGATGGTGATGGTGATGGTGATGGTGATGGTGATGGTGATGGTGATGGTGATGGTGATGGTGATGGTGATGGTGATGGTGATGGTGATGGTGATGGTGATGGTGATGGTGATGGTGATGGTGATGGTGATGGTGATGGTGATGGTGATGGTGATGGTGATGGTGATGGTGATGGTGATGGTGATGGTGATGGTGATGGTGATGGTGATGGTGATGGTGATGGTGATGGTGATGGTGATGGTGATGGTGATGGTGATGGTGATGGTGATGGTGATGGTGATGGTGATGGTGATGGTGATGGTGATGGTGATGGTGATGGTGATGGTGATGGTGATGGTGATGGTGATGGTGATGGTGATGGTGATGGTGATGGTGATGGTGATGGTGATGGTGATGGTGATGGTGATGGTGATGGTGATGGTGATGGTGATGGTGATGGTGATGGTGATGGTGATGGTGATGGTGATGGTGATGGTGATGGTGATGGTGATGGTGATGGTGATGGTGATGGTGATGGTGATGGTGATGGTGATGGTGATGGTGATGGTGATGGTGATGGTGATGGTGATGGTGATGGTGATGGTGATGGTGATGGTGATGGTGATGGTGATGGTGATGGTGATGGTGATGGTGATGGTGATGGTGATGGTGATGGTGATGGTGATGGTGATGGTGATGGTGATGGTGATGGTGATGGTGATGGTGATGGTGATGGTGATGGTGATGATGGTGATGGTGATGATGGTGATGATGAGGGTGATAATAATGATGGTGACGGTGATGGCAATTAAAATGATATGAAAGATATTAAGACTGAATATAATTATGATTAAATAATGACAATAAAAAAGATAACATGAGGATGAGAGAAATAATAATACTTATTAGAACATCTTTGACATCTTAACCCGTTGAGGACAAGTCCTGAGTATACTCGGGCAAGTGTCTATGGGAAATGCGTGATGTAGCAAAATCAGCCTGTCCTCAACAGGTTAATACTTGGAAGCCCATTAAACATAGTCATAGAAATATGAACATAGTTATTAAAAAAGTGATGACAAATAATGGAGTAAGAGTGAGGCGATGAGTGAGAGTAGTTCAGTTCATACCTGGTCTGCCTTGAGGTCAGAGGTCAGCCTACAGCACAGACCTTCAGGGAACAATAGTCTCTGTTCCTCCACTGCCTTGAGGTAGGTCTGGGAACCTGGACAAAGGTGGGGCAAAGATTTGATACAGTTTGAATGTATATGTATACGGTGTTCTACAGGATCCTGTTTCAAATTCAGGAAATTCTTTTGTCGAGATGTTTCCATCGCAACTGATTGACAAATTGCCCTACATCGACGTAAATATGCACTGAATTGGTCAGTGTTTTGGTAGTAGCCATGACAAAAAAAAAATTGCCTGTCCGGAGATCAGGAGGTTGTAGGTTCGACTCCTGCTCGAGTATGTACGCCAATGATTTTTTATCATGGCTACTACTAAAACACTGATCAATTCAGTGCATATTTACGTCGATGTAGGGCAATTTGTCAATCAGTTGCTAGGATCTTGTTTGCACATAGAGCTAATTCATCCCCACCGTATCAGGGCATTACCCCCGGGGGAAATTACCCCCGGCTAAATACTGGTTAGTGATAAGGTTAGAGTTAAGATTAGGATTAGGGTTAGGTTTAGAGTATAGAGTTTGGGTTAGGATTAGGATTAGGTTCAGAATCAGGATTAGGGTTAGGGTTGGGGGGAGGGTTCGGGGTGATTGCCCAGGGGGTAATTGCCCTCCATCCCATCCCCATAATTATCTATTCATTATATTCCTTAACCAATTATATGTTTTTGATTCATTCATTATCTAATATGTATACAGTACAATCATCACTTGCTATTTTCTTTTCATGCTACTGAACAACTGAAATAGATGAAGAAGGTCATATGATATGGCTTTGGAATTTCTACATTTTTCTCAGAGAGGAGCACAGCATATCTGCTTTTAGGTCACATTTGGCCCATTTTATTTCTACTGCCACTTTGCTATATAATCAGTCCAACCTGTCTTAGCAGTCCCCTGTCAATAGTGGCCACCTGCCATACACATCCATGCAAGAATTCTCCTCCAAGAGAAAAGCCATGTTAATGACCCTGTCAATTATAGTGGCAACTTTTTTTTTTTTTTGGTCTCCCTTTGGTGGCCACTGTAGATAGGTTTGACTGCACATACTTTCAAGCTTGTCTTCTCTACTGTAGAAAGGTAATGCTGTACCGTGAAATGCATTGTTGATGGGGTCAGCTCCAAACATGCCTCGCCAGAGAAACTCATTCTGTCTCTTCGCCTCCTTTGGGCTGGCGGGCCCCAGGACACTCAGAAGCTTGCGCACGGCGTTCTCCCTCTGCAGCGCCAGGGCCAGGACCGGCCCGGACCTCAGGTGGTCCAGGTGCATCCCACTGACCACGTCGTTCTCGGCCACCTCGTCGGGGACCAGCGCCTTCGCTTGCCGGTTGCTGAGGGAGAGGAGTCGCAGCGCCACCACCAGGAAATCCTCCTGGGAGATGCGCTTCAGGATCTTGGCAAGGTGCCTGAGGGCTCCAGGCTTGATGACAAGCACAGTGGTGATGGGTCTTGGACCTAGACAGTAATCAAAACTTGAGATTTGATGGCTGTTGATGCATTTACACCCTGACTGAAATGAAGCCATCTGAAATTAATATGTTGTAGCATACTGCCATTTCTTGATCAATTTGTGCGTTGCTGTGTATTTCAGCAAATTACACAAAGTTCACAAGCTGTCGACCAAGTCCGGCACACAAACAAGGCACACACAGAGGTAAAGGGATGGCATAGTATTGGTGGAGATAAGAATTGGACTTTTGACTTTTTGTGAGCTACTAAGAAACCACTTTTGAAAAAGTACAGAACATACCATTCTAAGAGGAATTCAAAGATTATTTGATGAAAATCGGCTTTGGAAAGACTGAGACATCCAAAAAGAAAGTAAAACAAAACAATCTGTTTTGGATATCTCAGCCATTTCAAAATCAATCTTCATCAAATAAACATTGAATTCCTCTTGGTATTGCATGCTCTTTCATATTTCATAAGAGGTATCTCATTACCTCACTAAAAAAAAAATGTTAGAAACTTGAAGTTAGATCCCATCCAAAACTATACAATCCCTTTAAATGCATGTGTTAGGAAGGACACTAACCTGCTAGCATTGTCTTGAAGATGGATTCTTCCACCAGCACTGTGCCTTTATTTTGAGCCCCACCCCCTCGGTGCTTGGCCTTCTTGGCTGCTGCGCTGTGGTCCTCTGCCCAAGCAAACCTGGCATTAGATAGCTCTTCCAGACTGGGGCTGCGTAGGGGCGGCTGGTAGGGCAGGTTGGCCCGCATGCTGGGGTCGGCGAACAGCTCGTGGTCGCGGAAGAACATGGCCGCCTGCCGGAAGGCGATTTCGGCCGAGGCGGACATGAGCCGCTCCAATCCAAGATCGCCACCTGAGCCCGACCCGCGGCGGAACTCGGTGGGATGGGTCGGGATCTTGAGCATGGAGCGGACGTGGTGGAAGGCATTGATGCCGCGAAGCATGCAGACCGCGGCGGGGCTGGAGGCCAGCGAGTGGACGCTCGGCTGCCAGCTGCGGTCGCCGACCTCGAACGGCGTCAGCTCCTTGGATTGGAAGGTGGTCAATGAGGGGAGAAACTTGATGCCCAGGAGCTCCAGGCCCTCTCCTGGGTTGCAGCGGGGAGTGGAGACATTATTGGTGGAGGTCTGCATAATGAGAAAACAAAATTACATCTAATATTACATACTGGCATCACACTTGAAGTTGTTGCTCTTTCTTTTGAAGGCATCTAGCATTTTCCCACTGCATTGAGATTTTAAACTGATTTATTTTACACGACTGCTTTAAGCACCGGATGCCTATAGGCACTTAATTATGGGACCAACCACTTGAGTCCTTTTTGAGGACTAGTCAATGAGAATAAAGTGCTTTGATTTGAGTCACAACCAAGGGACATGAACCAGGGACCTTAACATTGATAGTCTGTGATCTTATCCACTGGGCCATAACAGCTTCTCATAGAGTACTGTATACACCGAATATTTCGCCAGGTTTTCATTTTCGCGAATTTCGCGAGTCAGGTGCTATTCGCGAAATTAAAGACACACGAAAATATTGGCTCTGATCCTGAGGTGAACATGACATCTGTTCAGTACAGGCCTCCACAATCGCGAATTTAACCACTCGCGACATCGTCGGGAATTACCGATTCGCGAAAATTTAGACTCGTGAAATATATGGCATATACAGTACATAAAACTCCACAGAAAAAGGTAAAACACACATGCAGCTTTTCTCGATGATAATGATTCCATTACTAATGAACAGTCATTTTTTTACTACAATAACTAGTCCACTGTTCCCTACTTTACAAATAAATGTTCACTAATCAGGGAATGATTTTCATTGTATTGCATAGCAATTCGCAATGTATTTTGAATATGACTGCTATACAAGATGTCATATGTATAGCAATTTCATTACATATTGTTGTATACCATTTAATCAAAATATACGCCCATCGACTAAAAGCGCTATTCAGTTTCAAGAATGGGAATCATTTCCTGCTAATACCTCATCAAAACTGTTTAGGAGGTATAAAATATTTGATTGGAAAGGATGTTGAGATATTTTAGGTTTTGCTATTATGGGAGTGACTTGCTCACCACAGGAAAGACTCCCAGTAGCTTTCCCAGCGTGTTGCCTAGCAACTTGAGTGTCCTCGCCCGCGAGAAGGTCACCACCACGATCTGCTCCAGCTCGGGGTTGGAGTAGAATGTGGACGGCACGGAGACGCCGTGGTAGACGTCGTGCTCAGGAATGCGGCTGAAGTCGCCGCCCAGAGACGTGAAGAGGGCGTCGCTGAAGGCAGCAATGTGGAAGCAGAGCGGGGCGCGGAGTACCATCTCAGCACTGGCTTGCATGGTTGGGAGTAGGCCTGTGAAAGATGTTGAGGTTAATTGAGATCAAGTACATCTATGTGTCTGCAAATCTTTACATGCACATTTGATGTGTCCACCCACCTCCTTATCATGTATAGATAGTTATATACATACAGGTGTATATCTCTATATGTTATGTACAATATGCATCCATATGTATCCAATAATCTATCTTTGATCCCCGAGTAAAAACACATCAAACATATCAGCACATTATGGTCATCATCACATCGCAACTTTTCCAGCAGAGCTTTAATAGCTTGATAATGCAACAACAGAAAAACAGTGAAACAAGACAGTTAGGTGATAGAAGAGAAACAGTTGTCTGTTTAGCTAATTGCTCCCCCCCCCCAAAAAAAAAAAAACAAGGAAAAGTAGAAATTATGCGGTGCGTAATATATGTCCCCGCCGGAAGTAGCATTTTGAAGCAAAATGTACAATATAGGTCAAAGGTCAAGGTCAAAGGTCACAACTGAAATTCTGTGTAGAAGTTTCAAAGCTCCCATGTAGTGCTATCATATAAAGCAAACAGAATCAAAATTGGCTCATAAATGACAGAGAAGTAGCAAATTGAACATTTTGATCACACACGGACGCACAGACGGACGGACGGACGGACGGACGGACGGACGGACGGACGGACACACAGACACACACACGTACGGAGCCCGTTTCATAGTCCCCTGCTCGAACTCGTTCGGCGGGGACAAAAAATGCTGTGGATCTAACATAAACATAAATTACACCTATCCTATTTCTCATGTTTGTAGTCAGTCCTGCAAGTGCAATGGAATAAGTGTTACTGACAGATTGAAATTGCAGTATTTCAAAAAGTACGGAGTGGAATCTTAGCGGCACTAACCTTGTCGCGAGAGCTGGACCATGAGGGCTTGGACAAGACTGCCGGCATTCCTCACGGCGTTCTCCGCCCGGAGGTGGACCAGGGTGGAGGGGAGGGGCGGGTTGGTGGAGGCTGGTAGCCCCGCCTCTAGCCGCTTCCTCAGCGCCTCCTCACAGTTCTTGGGTGAGGTGGGCGTGGAGCAGGACATTGGACTGAAGACAGATACCTGTTTGCCTTGCAGTCCTTTACACATCAGAAGAAATGACACACAAATTACATTTTTACTTTCTTTGCTTTACATAAGAAGTTTTGTTGCAAAAAAAATCAACTCCATTCTTGCCAATTTGAAATATTTGCGACTAAACCTGCTACAACACAAAGAAAACGATACAAAATATTGGATACTTTCAACCATAACTTCAAGAATATTCCTTATTATGCAACAAGTGAAGTGTTATTGGAAAGGTATTATTTTGCTCTGATTTGATAGTCAGACTTACTTCAAAATGCTTAAAATGGTGCTGGACCTGTTTTGTGATCTATCTCTTCGAATCACAAGAACAAAGTGAAGATAAATTGTTATTCTATTTGTTATATTATCACAAATACACACCGATGAGATGAAAAAACATTAGTCGAGGGGGGGGGGGGGCTGTCACTCTCATTCTGTACTTATCATATTTTCCAATTCCTTTATTGTCTGTTTTCAAGTGTATGATTTAAAAAATCATTATAACACTTCAAAGATAAATGTTTTTTTCCAGCTCACTCACAATTCATCCTTTGCAGAACCCAGAAATCTATGTTAAAGTCCACATTCAACAGATTGTATGATAACTTTTGTTTATATATGGTTTTTACACTCACTATGATACGAATCCTAACCAATTGGAGAAAACTGTGTGACTCACGAATTGTGTTATCCCTCAAAAAGCACTTAATCCTTCAATTTTCTGCAAAATTCTACAGTGTTTTTTACAAAGAGCTGGGACAGCCTCCACAAATTCTCAAGCTGTAAGCAAAACAACTCTAAAAGCCTAAAAGCATCAAGCAGTTAAATAGCAGCAAGAGTATTGAACATAAATAGGCATGGAAGTCACATGCATTCACGCACTGATCAATGCTGCTACAGATATACACTTAAAATCTCAGAAATGTGTAATGAAGTAATAATAATAATAAGGTCTTATTTATCCAGGGGAGCCTCGTCAGTTTTGCCACTGCTCTACGAGATAGCCATGCCAGTGAAGGTAAATGTGTTCACTTACAGAATCTAGAAACCAAAGAAAGACAATATTGGGGTACTGAATGCCACATTTTGGTCTGTGCTTGCAGACAAATCATGACTTGGACAATCAAAAAATTCATGAAAAATAGAATTAAAACTTTCAAATCCTGTACAACTTGCGTACAACTTGAGGAAATATCCAATAAAGCACTGTCAAAGAAAATTTCAATTTGCCTTTAGAGCCGATAACTTCCCCCCAAAAAATTAAAATTGAATGGCATACAGAAGAAAAAGTGGAAGATAATAAGAAGAGGAAAAGGAAAGACAGAATAAAGAGGAGGAGGAAGGAGAGGTGGAGGAAAAATGAAAACGAAGAGTCAGCAGCAGAGAAAGCAGAGGACCAAGAAGAGGAAGAAGGTAGGAGAAGAAAAATGAAGTGCAAATCAACAGTTAAGAAGAAAAAGAAGTGAAGGTAGAAAAGGGAAATGACAAAGAAGGAGCAGCAAAAGAAAACTATAGGAAAAATTGAAAGATAAAGGAAAATTAGAGAAAAGAATAGAATGGTGATCATAACAATCATACCCAGCACTGCCGCTCGCTTGGTGTTGAGACGGAGGCGCTTGATACCCCTCAGCTGGTATCCTCTCTCCTGACACGTCGACAGGATGACACCCAGGCACATGGGGGGAACCAGTGGGGAGACGGCAAGGACCGCATCACCCGTCGTCGTGGCAACCAGTGTTGCAGGTGGTAGTCTGCATATGGCCAGAGGGTGACACAATGCAGAAATCGCTTTCAGAGATTGTTCCTTCTCAATCATTTTACTGACCAGGAAGGACATGAAGCACGCTCTTAAGTATCCAGATTGAAAGGAGTTAACTGAATCCGTTATCACTTTTCCCTCTTTTTTTTCCATGGCAAAATCTAAACTTACGATTATCGAGAAAGAAAAACATCACATATTACTAATTACTATACCCAAGTCAGTCATTTTGTGTATAAATTTCTATCTGTAAAAACACAAATGCATGGCTACATAGAGGTAGAAAGGAGTAGGAAACACTTCTGTCGTTACCATGAAACACATTTAGACTGAACAAATTATTTCCAATATTACATAATAGACATCTCTGTAGGATTATGAGGGTTTTTTTTTTCCATTACAGATATAACTTAAAATTCAATCATCCCTCAAACTGCAATTGACAATAAAAAACAACAATAAACAATTGAAATGGATAAATTCCATTCTCAATTTCAAACTTCATATCAGTATCACTAAGTGGATAGAGAAAAGAGTTCAAGATTTCCCAGAGAGGGCTTCACACAGCCTGTGGGAAGAACTCTGTGATGTCAGTACAGATACATCCACTGACGAGGGTGTGAACAAGAAAGAGCCACAACCTATTGGGGGAGCAATGTTCTCTGATCACTTACCCAGCAGCATCTAAGTCTTCATTACTGCCGTTTGACCACGAGTCCTTTCGAGATCCTCTCCTGCCTTTCTTTGCCTTTGGGCTCTCTGAGCGCACCCTTCGGCCACTGCTCTGCAGCAGGGCCGCCGTGCCGAACACAGCATCTTTTGACTTGTCGTTAGTGCCGCGGGCACCGAACCACAGGGCAAGTTCGTAGTTGATGCGACTCGGGTTCCGCGGACAGACTATGGTAAGGTCGTCACGTGAGGTGCCTCCATAGAGCGCCATCAATGAGTAGGGGTCGGTGCGCCTGGCCAAGAGCGGGTCGGAAGGGCCCACCGCATCCAGCAAACGGGTGCGTGCCATGTTACCACGTATTGCCATGACAACCAGTGGTCTCGCCGAAGCGGCATTGCCATCATTAGGATTCCTCCCCGAGAGTCGCGGGCTGGTAAGCATATCCGCAGAGTTGTACATGAGCCTGAATCCCGATATATCCAGCCCCTCCTGTAGGATGCGTAGGAAAATGCCGGCTGCTTTGGAGGGATGGTGGTACACCGCATCATGCAGGACGGTGAGAGTGTTCTGGGTGTCCATGTTACCGTCGTACTCCTGGCTGGTCATCTGCTCGTACATGGACTCTTCCGCATCCAGGGTGCGCCAGAAGAAGCCGGGAGCGGCGTTGAAGGCGCCCTCGACGGCGCACGGCGACATGCTCATGGACACGTAGGTGGCCAGGGGCTTGCTGCTAACCTGGGGGAAAGCGGGGACGTACGTACCCGTCTCCGTAATGCGTTCCCGGGGGCTGTCCATCGGCATCACAGGCAACTCCAGGGGCTCCCCGGAGAACTCCTGCACGAAGCGGAAGGCGTGCGGCATCCAGGCCGCCACCGTGTGCAGGTTCTTGCTGGTGAGGAACTTGGACACCGTCTGCTGGAAGGCCGTCATGTCGCGCACCTCTTCTCGCAGCAGCTTGCCCCTCTTCTGCTTGACTGGAGATTGCTTGGAGGTGTCCATGCACGGCGGCGTAATGGCTGCCTGAAGCTGAAGCTTGTTACCTTTCCAGATCTGAGAGAGAGAGAGATAGGCATACACACAAATTAAAGGTCCAATTTACCTTTGAGAGAAGTGATTTCAAAAATGTTCAAGATATTACATTTGATGCATAATGTGTTGGTCTGTTGTATCACAAAACATCCTACCATATACAATTTTCGCAATAAAGCCTAAACTACAAGGAGATATCAGTGTTTTTCTCAATAAACCGTAACTGTATACGGTTTAGTCTGGAAACATTTTTATTATAACTATTGTTCACATTTTGTGTATTTAACATCGATTATACGGATTCAAATTTTTACAGTGGTTGTTTCTATCCCTAACTCACATTTTAGAATTATTTTAAAGCACTAATGCTGGGTTTTTGTTTCATCTGCAAATGGTAAATTATGCCTTTAAGAGTAACACACGACACTTGGAAATCAGTCTTGGAATTCATCTAAAATTTAACTAGCAGCAACTAGAATCAGTGCATTTCGAAGCACAGAAGAGGTTTCAATTCAATTAAAACTCTTGAGAAAGCTTACATTTTACTTTAAATATGGTCCCCTCCCCCCCCCAAAAAAAAGAATTGCGACTCCTTGTTCATGTTGACAATAATACAGTGTAAATAGCACCTAGTATAACAGATGCCCATAGACTTACCAGTTGCACTATTTAAGACACTTGATTCTTTCTGAACTGTGAATGAATATTCCTTTATTGTCATGTCTATCATCATAGATACCTATCACTGATTAGGTCAGCCGTGCTGTCCTTATGTTAATGGTACTGTATTGAACAGCATTATACGTGGCGTGCATCACAAAACCAACAAAAAGTCGCACGCCCTGATTATACGTGTGGACTTAAAATAGGTGAATTCAGTTTTGAATCTCAGTCTGAGCTTAATTACAAGAGATTGTAAGTCACACAGCAGCATTTGGGAGGAGTGAGCACTATCAAGAACTTACTTGGTGCAATCCTACGACACGAAAAGGAATGTTATCTGTCCCACTGGCAGTGCACGGCGCTTGTAGGGAATCGTCTGTCAGGTAGTCAAAGTTTCTGGGAACCAGAGACAGTAACCACGACAACAGGACGATGTAGGTCGCTGAGATCTGGCCGTCGGGCCTGTCCAGCAGCTGCCGACCGGAGCTGCTCTTGCCGAGGAGGATGTGGCCGCTGGTTGTCATGGTAACCGTGAGGAGAAGTGTCTCATGGTTGGGGAGGAGGGCAGGTGGAAGGAGCAGGGATTCTGGTTTGTACGATGCTTCCTACAAATTGGTGAATAAATGGACAGGAATAAGATTCAGTGATTTGATGCATGGTTATCTCAAAGCTAAGTAGTGACACAAAAATACTACAGAGAAAAACAGCAATTGCAAATGACATGTTTAGTAAGGTAAGAAATGTGTTCACTTACAGAATCTAGAAACCAAAGAAAGACAATATTGGGGTACTGAATGCCACATTTTGGTCTGTGCTTGCAGACAAATCATGACTTGGACAATCAAAAAATTCATGAAAAATAGAATTAAAACTTTCAAATCCTGTACAACTTGCGTACAACTTGAGGAAATATCCAATAAAGCATTTCAATAGTTTCTTTCAAAAGTTTTGAGGAAACATCATTTCTATTCGGAGACTGCATGATGATAAAAGAACCTGCAGATATCTCTGAAATCAAACCAACAAATAATTAACATATAGCAACATATGTAAAAGCTAGAAAATAATAAAAATATTCACTTCACAGGAAGGGAAAACTTGAATATGTCCAAATGCAGCATTTGACATCACACATAGGTTAACTCTTTTTATGCCAGGGACTTCAGACAGAGTACTTTACAATGGCATAGGGTTTTCTGTGCCAATCAGCACTCAAAACACACACAGGGTTAATCGTCATCTGTAGTGTGACGTATGTGTATATCATAATGTTTGAGGATACTGCCGAATATAAGCAACTGTAAAGCAATGCCATACAGAAAATAAATCAACTCAAATCAGACTAAAATCAAAGCTTGACGTCAGTCCCAGAGACCCACCAGATCAAAGACCACATCGGTAGCCCTCGCTGCCTCCTTCCTCCTGGTAGAGGGGGTCATCTGGGGGTGGAGCCCTACCAGTTTCCTCTGTAGCTTTTGTCTCTCCTGCCTCTCTCTCTCCTTCTGCTCCCGAAGCCTCTTGGCCAGGGCTGCACTCCCCAGCTCTCTCTGCTTGGCCCCAGCAGCTCCTCCTGCTGTTGCTGCCAGCGAGGGATCCGAGTCCGTTTGGCCAGAGGGGCGTCGCTGAGGGGTGCGGCTGGACGGGCTGGCTGGTGACTGGGGCGGGGTCGGGGGAAGATGGATGCATTCTGTGCTGGTATCCATCTTCTGTGAAGAGACCAATGATTGAATGTGAGCTTCTATCACAGTAAAGCTTGTATTATTCATAAAGTCATGACCACTGGTTCTTATGATCTCACAATTATCATAAAATTTGTTTTCTAAATAGATCAAAAGAGGAGAGTGCTAATTTCAGCAGTGCCTTACTCTTTACACATTTTGTTATAAACTAGTGCAGTAAAGCTTGTATTATTCATAAAGTCATGACCACTGGTTCTTATGATCTCACAATTATCATAAAATTTGTTTTCTAAATAGATCAAAAGAGCAGAGTGCTAATTTCAGCAATGCCTTACTCTTTACACATTTTGTTATAAACTAGTGCAAACTTTAGGGCCTGATCCTACATGTAAGTCATAAAACAGAAACAAAACATGTAAAACAGTAACATACAGTTCTTAATATCTCCTTATGTTAACTGTTGGCAAAACTTCCACACAAGCCATTCTGTGCACAATCTCAATGCCAGTTTGAGACTACGGTGCTGAAAGAGTTAAGCAAGAAGAACAGGGGGTATGACGTCTACCCCACTGTCCCGCTGGACATTACCTGGACAGGGACCGCAGTGGACGGGGTCTGAGTACCGCTATCCCTGGACGTTGTCTCCTCATTGTGGACGATGTGAATCACTCTGTGTGGCTTGCTGACCACACTCCTCCTGGACGGTAACAAGAGAGGACATCTTAAAGGGATGGTATAGTATTGGCGGAAATGAGGATTGAGCTTTTAACTTTTTGTGAAATACTAAGAAACCACTTACAGGTATGAAATGTTACAGAGCATACAACGTACCATTCTAAGAGGACTTTAAAGTTTCTTTGATGAAAATTGGTTTTGAAATGGCTGAGATATCCAAAAACAAAGTAAAACAAAGTGATCCTGATAAAACATGGGTCCCACCTTTTACTAGGATCGCTTTGATTTGGAAGTCTCAGCCATTTCAAGACCAATTTTAATCAAATAAACTTTGATTTCCTCTTAAAAATATATTATGCGCATCTATATTTTCATAAGATAATTGCCATTATCAACAACAAAAAAATCGAAATAAAGAAATGTTAGAAACCTGAAGCCACATCTCAACTGAAACTGTACCATCCCTGTAAAAAGGTCATTCCATCTTTATGGTTACGTGTGTACAGACAGGGTGCAGAAGCTTTCATATTTTGGGTCAAAAATCATCCTCCAGTTATTGGTTGAAAGACCTACAAAGTGTGATATTATGCATTTTCATTTATCATAGAATGTTGGCTTCTCTGACACTTCATGGTACACCATTTAGAAAATGATGTCACTTTATATAATGACATTTTACAAATAGTACACTATCTATGAAATGTGACCGTGCACCTCAAAACGAACATAAAGTCGCACACACTGATTTTGCGTGAGGACTGAAAATAAGTGAAATGGGTCAACCTAGCCGAACTTGACTTTTTCATATTTTCTGAAAGAGCGGGTCTTCTTTTACATTATGCTAAAATTTGGTATCATAAAACGGGCAGGAAAGTGTGCTTTTTTCGTAGTTTATCTTGAACTTTTTTGGTAGAATAGTGTGATTAGGTGTGTCTTTAGAATCCCTTTTTCATTTCTGAAAAACCTTGTACACACTCTTCACTTTCAACTCTAATAACTTTTGAAAGGATAGTGCTACTGCTTTGAAAGTTGGCATTAATTATGGACAGAACGTGATAATGAGGCATGCTTAATTTCAGTTTAATCTGATAATCCCTTCATTGTTGTTACTCTGGTGGTTTACTTCCTGTTTTTTGTCCCATTCATCACACAGCCAGCACGGTTTGGTAAAGATTAAGCGCTTGAATAGACACTGTACTTCAGAGCCTCTTTTGTCAGTTCACACTTTTCCTGAGTTTGTGCATTCTTTCCAATATTTAGATAGGTTAGGAGAGTCCATTTGATTTGAGTTATACATCATTTTAAAGCTTAAAGTCTGCTCTTTCAGAATATGGTCTTAACTAAAAATTCATGTCTGGTGACTTTTTGTTTGTTTTGAGGTGCAGGGTCACAAATGATGTCATCGCTATACTTGTGATGAACAATCAACTCCCACAAAGTATTCAGCAGCCATGCAAGAGCTTGAATACCTGCCACAGGCAACTCTTGCCATGTCATTGCTACTTCATTTTTCAATTTCTGATCACTGCAGAGCTCCCAACCTTTAGGATTGAAAAATAGGGATGATTTGGCTTAAAAATAGAAAGAAAGAGTAGTTTCCATAGGAGTGTGTAGTAAAATTATCAAAAAAAATATGAAACTCCCACTGAAACAACATTCTGATTGAAAAATACGGATTATTTGGCGCAAAAATAAAAAAGAAAGAGCAGTTCCCATAGGAGTGTGTAATGAAATTATTAAGAACTAGATATATCGCTACGGCTACTGATATGCCTCCGCCATAATGCATGGTTCTCCTAATAGGTCTATAGTACAATGTCTTGACAATGTGTGATGACAGTTTCACACAATTGGCAAAATATTAAAATGACAGGTTTGACACAAATGTGCTGAATGTTCACTTTCCTAGAACTAGGTTCAATTGGATGAATGATTAAAATGTAAGAGTGCAGGTATTTGGGGAATTGATGATTTTTACTTGACTTTTGACCCTTTTATAAGTTTATGCATTGAGTAATTTTCAAGGTATTGAGAAAAAGTATAATTTCAGTATCAAATGGGAAAATAGCATTATCTAAACCTGGTCTTTGACCTTTGACCTCACAGTTCCAAAGAGAATCACTGTTAGGTTGAACATGCATAAATATGTAAGTTTCATGATGATACCTTGAGTTACTTTCGAGATATGGAAGAAAAAGTGCAATTTAGCACTTTCACTTGACCTTTTACCTTTTGACCTTTGACCTTTAGGCAAGAAACTTCCCCAAAAATATAAATTGGGTAATACATGCCATACATCAAGTTTTTTAAAAAAAACCTTCAGGCATATTGCATTTTAAGGAAAGTAGTGATATTTTGAGGAGTTGACCTCGACCTTTGACCCCCTGACCTTTGACCCATGACCCCCAACTTCCCTAGATAATCACTGCCCATCGGTACAAGCATATATACTAAGTTCCATGAAGATACCTTGAACCATTTGCGAGATATGGAGAAAAACATGAAATTTCAATTTTTTTTTTCACAAAATAACCTGTGACCTTTGACCCTGTGACCCTAAAATCCACACAAAGTATTATCCCCCAAGAATATACCCTCATACCAAGTTTGATGTAAAACCACCACACGGTTCTTGAGATATCGACAAAAACAAAACGGGACGGACGGACGTACGGACGTACGGACGGACGGACGACCCGAAAACATAATGCCTCCGGCCACTTCATTGCGGAGGCATAAAAATAGGAAACTCTGACTGAAACAAGAGCCGAGAATGGTCTAAAATTCAGATTCTTTCCTCCAGATTCAGCATGGTGGGGCGGTCTGTCACTGGCTCTGTGCCTAGACAAAACAACACTTTTCACTGATATACTCTATATTTTTATAATTTGTAATATCAGTCCTCCAACACTGGTCCTCAATTGAAGTCCATTTCAAAATAAAGAGTACTAAAAAACTCAGAATCTCTCACTCACATCGGCTCCTTGTCTCTCGCCGCCTCCCTCTCCTTCTCCGAAGCTTGACGCCCGCCAGACGTCAGCGGTGGTTGACCTTTGACCTGACCCAGTTTCTGCATGACCTTTCTCCTCTTCTCGTGCCAGCCCAGAGCGGAGTCCTCCTCATCACTGCTCTCATCACTAGAGCTATGCTCGGTCCTTTGAACGAGCCAAGGAAGAGGTGGAAAACACTCCGATAGTTCAGTGGGATCTTCTTATAAAGTTGTCGCCTATAACAAAACCCTATTATAACAAGGTGATTTGAAGGTCCCAACTCTTTATATTTCTTCATTTTCGCACCCTGATATACAGAAGACTCCCGTTAAAACGAAGTCCTCTGGACGGCCAATTTTCTCTTGTTATACCGAAATCTCGCTATAACTGAAAAAACAATAAAAAAGCAGGGATCGGATTATGTTGCAGCCTGAATTTTAACTTTGTTGTAACCAGAATTTCGTCATAACCGTGTTCGTTATAACGGAAGTGCATTGTACTGAGAAACCTGGCATAGCAAGTTAATTGTCATGGTTTTTAGGTCCTTGTTATGATGAGGTTCCCCGGTACATTACATGCTGTTTGACTTTTCCTTTCTTTCCTTTTAATGGGCAGCCAGGATTGGAGTATGTGTGTGTGTCTGTGTGTGTGTATCTGAGAGTCCTATCATGTTTCTGAATGAGCACATACATATGGGAGTGACAGTGAGTGTGCTACTCCTATGGGCATTTCCACGGTAACTCACGTTACATTTTGAACTCAAAATTAGGTTGTTGAGATCAATATCCTTAAAACCTAATTAGTGATATGAGTTCCTATATGTGAATGAGTATCATGCACCTCCATCCTACCTCACAGCAACATTACATCCACAGACTCTTATGAGAACTATGAGAAAAAACACTACAAATGTCGGTAACTCACGTTACATAAATCGGACATGCAAAAATTTGGCATGTCTTATCCATTCAAAAGTTTCCTCAAACAAGAAACAGAGAGACTTTAAAGTCTATTGTGTCAAAGTCATGGACTAACAACATACATCACCGAGTATGGTAAAAATTCAAATTGTCTTACATTCTCCAGGTATCGTCATGTGAAGCGGTAACTCACGTTACGGTAACTCACGTTACAGTTTGTCCACATGATCACAAGTTGAAAACTTACCAAGACAACTTTTTTTCACAAACAAACTCCATAAATAAAGAATCTAAATTGATTTGAAAATTGATCTGACAGTAATTAATCCCATTTTATCCATGAGATTACCAAAAGGCAGGAAACTTTACATTTAGAATACCAACTTGAAGATAAATTTCATTTTTAATTGAGTCGTTTTCCAAGCTTTCATTTGTACTGAGACAAAAATTGTATTCAACAAAATGATATGAAACAGAGTCTATCTCATTAAATTACACTCTTTTCCAGTTAACAAATGCATCAGAAATTGAGGATTTAATTGAGAATTTGATTTGATGTTTTTTTTTTTATTTTACTAGATTTAAATGGATTTCATGCTATCTAGATAAAACAAGTCATCCAGAAACTATTCCATTTAATACACTGAGTCACGAGACTAGAGACCTGTACATGTAGTCTGTGGAGAGTTTAAAGGTTCAGAAATGAAATATTTCAATAAATCTTTGAACTTTTAAACAATGCAATTTATATTCCAATTATTTGATAATTGTTTGAATTACTCAATAATCAATTGTTTGTATGTTTGATTTGTTTACAAATTCTTATACGAAACTGGTACAGAAATCAGACTTGAATTACAGAAACTGCAGATAAATTTTAGTTATCTGCTACCAGTATTGATCAGTTTACTAAAACATGTTCATAAATGTTTTAGCCTTAAAAAACAATGGCTTTGGTCTATGAAATGTCAAGTAGCCATTATTTAAAGTGTACATATGTAAAAAGTATATACCAGTATTTTCTAGAGTAATCTAGCAGATTGAAGCAGTAAATCCCAATGAAAAACATGAATAGTAAATATTTTGTGATCAGGAGGCTAACTATTAATATCACAAAATGTTGATAGTTTGCTTTAAGCTACATGACTGTCCAGCTCTTTAAAAGAAAATGTCTGATAATTAATGAGGTTCACGTTCAACAAGTTTTTGGTAGTAGATCAGCATGTAAAGTAAATTATAGTAAACATGGAAAAGTTTCATTGTAGGATTTTGCAACAATATAGCTAAAACCTCAGAGTAGAATAGTATAAAACACATAAGCGTGTCAAATTCACAATGTTCAGTTCTCAAAAACTCAGAAAAAACAGCAGGAAGCGAGCTCCAATCTTAAAATTCTGTTCATACATGTAAATGTTTCAGCCTCATAAACAATGGCTTTGGTCTATACAGGTAGGTATAAACTCTGAAATGTCAAATAGTAATCACTTGAATTACAAAAACAAGAACTTTTCAAGAGTAATCATGCAGTGATTATCCCAATCAGGAGGCTATTAATAGTTATCACAAAATTTTGATAATTTGCTGGAACAAGGTCCATGCAGCTTTAGAAGAAATGTCTTTTAACAACTTTCGTAACAGATCAGTATACATGCACTGTAATATTAAATAGTAAATATGGAACAGTTTCTTTCAGAAGTTAACATGACGTGATGAACATGTGTAATTGATACATTGTACATGTAGACCAGTTGGTTTGGTGATAGAGAGGGACCAAGAGAATAACAATCTACTGGAAATAGAATCTTAATACAAGAGTTCAGTAATCATGTACTCATTGGTTACTTACTATCACAACCTTCATATCATTTCTTGGTATTAAAGAAAAATCATGTCGGTAACTCACGTTACATTGTGGTAACTCACGTTACATGGTAACTCACGTTACAATTTTAAGACCTCTGTAATGAGAATTTGAAGCAAAGACTATAAGTCCCATCATATTTCTTGGATGTGTGCTGCATAGTTATTTGATAATCCAAAATACCAAGTCTCAGTTGGGCATAGTAAAATTGCTAGGTTAAAAAGTTCATGTTTCGGTAACTCACGTTACAGCAGCTTCTCGAGCTATGTAAGAGCACGCTGGTGTCCGAAGTACATATCTTATATAGAGGTCTCCACTTCATTTTCTGCTAGATTAATATATTTTTGATTTGTAAAACCAAACAAAGTTTGATTTGAGCCTCAAATATAAAGAATAATCACAAAGAGCAACAAAAATGCATTTTTAGGGATTTTTAGGTCAAAAAATGCTTCTGGCTTCAAAAGGTATAAAAATGCACAAAAGGGAACTTTTCTTAAAGGTAAAGTTGGTTTCACACACTTCAAACTATGGCTAACAAAGTAAGATTATCAGTTGTCCTGAAATATGCGGGTAAAATTTTGGTGGTCATGTCGCACAACTCACGGAAATGCCCATATACATAACTTCCTTTCTGAATCTTCCTCTCAGTTCTCTCTTCAGTCCTTCCTCCCATCCCCCTTGCCATTTTATTCATAAAAAGTATTCAATGCACTTGACACATGCAATCAAAGTTTAAATCAATGGTTGTTATATTCCACAATGTCAGAGTAGTGATGTTGGCTATTATAGTTACAGGAGATCTGGGGAGCATTCAATGAAGCGTTTTGGTCAGATATTTTCTGACAAACTGTTATAAGCTACTGAGATCCTTTCATCTGATTGATCTGAGGGTAAATTTGTCGGACAAATTTGCCGGACAAAATGCTTCATGAAATGCCCCCCTGGACGCCATTTCACAGATGGTTGCCATAGTAGCAACTCTTGCTGCAATGGCGAGTAGTCATGGTAATGATAGGAACTCACTTTTTCGTATGGAGGTTGAGTATCCGCTGCACAGCTTTGGCCTGTCCATCACTGGCCGTCTGGAGGAGAAGTGAAGAAAAGAAAGACGGACAGAGTGAATGAAATCCTGAAAGCACAGAGCATCTGGTAATATTTGAGTTGGTGCCATTTACAAGGAAACATGGGGGCAAGTCCAAGATAAGGTCCCCTCAGAAGGCAAAATTTCATCTTTGCTCAATATTGACATGTTTGGTATCATTTTGAAGCTTATGAGTTGAAGTTTTGATTTCCATGGAGGAAAAAATTATATTATGTAAATTTATGCAAATTTCAGGGGCTTCATTTGCATAAATGTGAAACACAGCGTTACGTATGGGACATTTATAAAAATTCATATTAATTCAAAGGAAAGCAAATGATATTTGATTAATATGTGGACATAAGAAGTTCATCAAATAGTTTAACTTGGTATGAAAATTTAGGGATTATGCAAATGATTATGCAAATTAGCTCGTGTCCTATCATGAGATGTCCCATACGTAACAAATTGAGGTCATTTTTTTAGGTTTTTTCTGAAATTGCTAAGGTTATTTTAATTCCCTTTTGGAAAGTTCTAATTTATTGTTTAGAGAAATTAAATACCATAGAAAAAAGAAAAAACAGCAAAAGGAATATTTTTTATGAGGCATTGAAATAATGTTACGTATGGGACAAATGCGTTACGTATGGGACATCCTCATACATAATGCATGTGAATGCATGTAGCTAGCTGGGAAGGTCTCTCAGTACACAAATGGTCAACCATCCTGAAGAAAGCATCCCAACATTGTAACTACTTTTTGAGTTATAGACACTTTAAACAATACATGTACTTGACTGAAAAATTTTCAGAAAGGGGGAGTGGAAAATGGCAAAATACACAATGAAAAATCAGCATTAAAGGGATGGTATAATTTTTTGTAGAAATGGGGATTCAGTTTTCAACATTTGATGAGATGATTGGAAACCAATCATATGAATTACTAAAGAGCATACAATCCTAAGACAAGAGGAATTCAAAGTTTAGTGATGGAGATCCAATTTGAAATGGTTGTGATATAAATATAAAAAAAAATAAAGTAAAATGATTTTTTTTTTATTGCAAGTGATACAAAAATTGTCCTTATTCAGGTTTCAATAATAGCCATGACAAAATTCATGGGTATACATACTGAGGTGTGACTCGAATCAATGACCTGACTGCTAGACAGACATCATATATCTACTCGATCACTGAGGTTCCATTCAGCAGGTATTGCTTATTTATAAAAATTAATATTTCTTGTGTCAAGTTTTTTTTTATTGAAACGAAATGGCAAACTGGCCATCATCAATGGAAGTAAACACTTTAAACTATTCAATTTTTCAGTAGTAACTATCCTGATAGAAATAGGGCATACACGTGTACATACTCCGGTTAGTCATAAAAATATAGAATATGATTAAATATGATTATGATGGTAAATATTTGGGGAATATTGTTCCCTTGTCAATCTGAATCAGTGTTTGAGTAGTTTCAACTGATTCCATTTCAATAATTATGCAAAAAAAAATTTATATGGGTATTTTGCAAAATTATTTTGCAAAATACCCATAAACATGTCTCTCCACACACTAAACGAATGGGGGACAAAGGGCATGCATACTCAGGTTGGTCATAAAAATACAAAAATATGATTGAATATGATTAGGATGGTGAATATTTGGGGAATATTGTTTCCTTGACAATCTGGATCAGTATTTGAGTAGTTTCAACTGATTTTACTTCAATAATTATGCAAAATACCCATAAACATGGTTCTTCACACACTAAATGAATGGGGGACAAACTGTCCCATACGTAACTGTCCCATACGTAACACGTCATGTCTGTCTTTAATTAGAACCTGTAATTAGAGCTTTTTACCTAATGACACGAAACTTACCTGTGATAATCTTGAGTGTTGTGACTTTCATCACAGTGAGTTACAAGTTGTAGAATGAAATACTTTCAGAGAGTTTTGAGGTTGAAAAAAATGTTCAAAAAAACAAAATTTTTCTGGTCCCATACGTAACGGCACTTATTTTCTCTTCTAGAATATAATTGTGAGGGTCATTTTTCTCAATTTTTTGCATGATTATACTTCTCCTAGATATCAATCACCATGATAAAGTTTAATATGATCAAAAGCCATTAACACTATTTTTCAGGTCATAAAAGTCTCTGAATGTCCCATACGTAACGCGCGTGTTATCTTGGACTTGCCCATGGACAAATGTTGACTTCAGACTAGAAGCAGACCTACCAAGTCTCAAACATTTGTGGTGAGAAACGTGCTTCAGGGGGCCTTTCTCACACTCACACGCCTTTTTCTCACACCTCACACCCCACCTCCTCTTTAATTAACATAACTTTTGAATGGATTGTCCAATTTTCATCAAACTTCGCTGATGCGTTCTACTTATATTGCTGCATTCAATCCATGTATGTCAACATTTGGGTTATATTTCCCTTTTATAATTGTAACATTACCGCGTTTGATATATCATTTGGCAGCTCACCTCCTTTTTCCTATCTTCCTTCGGTCTTAGGTCAAGGAAGACTGTTTCCCGACTTCTCTGCAGCCCTACAGCCCGGCGCCGAGGAGTTTCACCCACTTCCACAATGGAATGGTCCATGTGCATGGATGTGCCCGTGGAAGCAGTCTTGGCTGGGGCTGCTCTATTCATCTTTGGAGGGGTGGTGCTAGTAGAGGTGCTCACTCTTTGGTTTCATGGAAAGCAACAAGGAAAGAATTGTTAAAGAAATGTATACATCGTTATTTGCTTGTATGATCTTATTACAATTCATCTTGTGATAAATCATTTGAACACTTCTTTCCTGTAAGGTATTTTGCAACACTTGTTTTCTGAAACAAAATTTGCCAGCGGTCATTAGGCGATTGCTTATGCTTTTCATAGCAAGGACATTGATTTTAAGTCAAGATTTTCTGGCTCAAATTGCTCAGAATTTACAATATTATCATGATCAGTTGTGATCGTTAGTCCTTGGTTTCCATTGTAAACTGAACCACTTTTAGAAGAAGACGTTTCTTGATCCGAGTAGTGAATGATGAATATGATAAAATATTCCAATGATATACACGACAGAAGGTGGAAAGTAATGTGATGACAAGGAAGAATAATTCTGACTTTCATGATCAAAAAAGTTTTGACAATAGAATTTCATTTTGCTGTCTGGTGTGAAACAAAAAAGGAAAAAAGAAAGCTACCTATTGCTCAGAAGTGACAAGAAAATGTCTTGCGTTGTGGTTAGGATATTAATTCGTTCGTGTTTTGTTTTTGCCATTCTGTTTGTTTGTTTGTTTGTTTCTTGTTGTTGTTGTTTAACTTCTGCAGAGAGGTGGCATAGTCTATAGTTTCAGCCTATGGTCTTGACCACTTCAGTTGTTCACTCCATACAGCACTACCATTTCAAACGACCATCTATCTTGTATGTACAATGTGTACGCAAGCTAGTCTGCTAGACTTGATAATAGGTACCTTCTTGGGCTAGTCTTTTCCTCCCAGACCACTTTCGGCGGCGGCCGAGGGGGCTTGGTTGCCAGGCCCTGGGTAGTCTTGCTATTACCAGACTTGGCAGTGGTTGGAGAGAGCTCGGCTCGAGAGATCTTACCCCCAGACTGTTGGATGCACAGTTGGGTCAGCTTGTCCATCAGGCCTGAACCATCTTTTTAAAAAAGAAATTAACAAATAAAAAAATATGGGAAAATATTATTTCTTCTTTTTTTTGGATACCTCTGGGTACTTACTATTAATATCTATTTTGATTGTAGTGCCCAGAAGGAGGTAAAAGGTGTTATGCCCTCTATATGGACAGTATATATAATTCATTATTACTACTATTATTTTCCATTCTACACAGCCAGGGTTTGAGTATAAAAAAGTTAGGATGAAATGAAATTGCAATATTTGTACAACATTAACACCAGAGATAAGCAATCTAAATCAAAGAGTTTGTTGATATCCTGTTCTCACAAACATTAACAAGACATGTGGTAGAGAAAGGAACACCCTCTGAAAATTCAATTCCACTGTATTGGAAATAATCAAATTAATATAGAAATCGTGAGACAGACTCCTCTTTCTACATAGCAACAAACCTGGGAATAAAATGTACAATGTTACCTTCATATTTTTCCTTCGTGCAGGTTTAAAGCTAAAACTGGAGACATACACTGAATTTCTTAACCCATTGAGGACGGTTTGATTTTGCTACAACACGCATTTCCCATAGACGCTTGCCCAAGTATACTAGGGATTCGTCCTAAATGGGATAAGAGATCCAAATGTACTAGGGGTAAAATTACACCCCTTAGAATCTATGTTTCCTTGGACATCTATCTTGTTAACATTTTAGCAGACATACCTGCTCCTGCATCACTATGAGCTGATGGGGGCCTGCCTAAGCTGCCGTCATCGTTTGCCCTCTCAGGAAATGCATCGATGAGGAGATCGAGATCAATGAAGTCCACCTTTTCGATGGCGAGAGTTGGAGCGTCAGGAGGCAGCATCTGGTTGACGATGGCCAGGTTTTCTTCCGATTTTGTGGTGTCCGGGCGAACCTCCCGGCTTCTTTCCTCATTGGCATTTGAAACCTCCCGATTATCAGACACTCTTTCCTCCCTTTTTGTGAACTCATCTTCGATAATTCTTGTTGGAGGGAGCTCTTCCGCCACCTCAATGATACTCTCGCCAACGTTCTCGTCCACGCCATAGTTCTCTCCAGACAGCTCCATGTCCGCTTCAAAGTCCAGCCCGAGACTCTCAGCGACTACCGACGAAATCACCGTCTGCAGGCTGCTGGTGGACTGGTCCAGACTGCTGGTAGACAGGCCGGCGCTGCTCCCAGAATTCCCCAGGGCGTCTTCCGACTCATCGAAGTCGTCGATGCACGGAATCATGTCCTTGGGGACGAGGTCCTGACCGTACACAGCAGACCACGTCTTGCTGTTGGCGGAATCGAATGGCGGGAGACGCCGACTGAAGACACGGGGACTGGTGTCTGCTCCACCTTCCGTTTCCTCCAGCTTTGGCATGGAGGACTTGAAAGAGGTGGAGCCGGTGCGATACTGCTGCCCCGTATCCTGGTTGACCTTGACGTACTCGTAGGTCGGTGCCTGGATGGGCAAATCTTCAAGCTCATTACTCGGTTCCAAGGCCTGCCGCCATGCCTCGGGGGTGAGAGTTTCGTCGCCGAGGTCACGCTCTAGGTGTGGACTCTTTAGGGAACGGTTGAAGATGCTAAGCTCCTCGTCAGAGCTCACCTGTGGAATGATGATGGCAAGAAGTTCTTAGCTGATGATTTCGATGCAGTTACATGTATATTCTCTTATTTGAAGCGAAAAGCAACTTTGCATACTTGTCTTCTCTCAACATTATGATACTTTATCGCACCTCCTTGACTACCAAACTACCTCACAACAGTGTACCTGTATAGCTGTTTCGAAGAAAAAAACAACAACAACAACAACTCTGTGCAGTCTGCCAAAATGATGAGGGGTGTCACAGATGACAATATCATGTACAAATTGTAATTCTAATGACATGATATAAAAGTAGTAGTATACGTATAACTGGTAAACTATACAACTCTGGCTGCAATACTCTTGGAAAAGAAAAGAATGAACCTTTGCCCTTTTAGAGTGAGTGTATTCAAGGAACCTAATTGAGTGAAAGCTTTTCAAGATGAATGTCGTAAGCAAATTTTACTTAAATACCTAGGAGCAGTTATAGAACAATAACTATTAAATGCTTGTAAATGCACATACTAAACAAGTGGATGGACAGACAACTATGGACAGACAACAATGCTTGTCAAAATTTTTATTTTCAGTTGCTGTAAGTTGCTGTATGCTGTAAATGCAACCCTCTTTGTAAAACGGTTCAGTGTTACCACATGTGTTCTAAATTCATACGTGAAGTCTTGACTGAGAAGACTCTGAGATTACTAACTGTAAAACACAATATTTTCGCGGCATGACATTTTTGCGAATTGAAGCCAACAACCTTTTTTGCGGCATGAAACTTTTGTGAGTTGCCTCTAACATACAATGCACATAGTACATGTATAAACAGGATTTTTTGCGTGCATTTTCATTTCACAAATCTTGGCTCTCGCGAAATTCGCGAAATTGAAATGCACGTGAACAGTCCTTGTTTTACAGTATGCAAGAGGGTAGTTTACTCACACTCGAGGCCTCAAAGTCCAGAGATGGAATACTGGCTTGGACATCTGCAAACATCGTGTCCAGTCTTGGCATGAGCTCCGCGACCGAGGTCACAGAGGGCAGCGAGGGAAAGTCATCAGACCGGCTCAGCTCCTGGGCAATGATGTTTATGCTGGCGGCGATGTCACTCAGCTTGAAGTCATCGCCTGGGACACTAGAGGGCGCACTTCCTCTATTGGACGATTGCTTGGATGATTCAGCCATGGCTAATTCTGCTCGGAAGAGTACCTTCAAGGAATCTGCATCTTGTACACCGACAAAACAGTGAAAAGGGGAAAAAATGGCAAAGTGTAAAATTAAGATATTATTATTGGTGAACCATACACAGACAAAATTTGGTATGACAGCCAGCTAGCACTAGCCAGCTCAGACCAGTCTACAGAAGACCCCATCTCCCCTGTCTGCACTGTTACAATGTGTACATTGGCTATTTCTTACTGGGCTACAGAGATATCTAAATGTATTTAGAACTCCTCCTCCTCCTCCTCCTCCTTTTTCTTCTCCTCCTCCTCCTTTTTCTTCTCCTCCTTCTCCCTTCTTCTTAAAAACAAAAACAAAAAACACCCTTGCTTTCCTCAGGAAAAATCTGAAGATAAACTCTCCAGCAATAAAGACTCTGGCATACAAGGCCCTTCTTCTGGTTCCAGTGTCCTGTAAGGAGCCAACCTTATATTTACTTGCACGGGTTCAACCACTTTTATTATAAATATGTGGGTTACGATTATGGCACCTCTGCACCCTTGTCGACACACAGCAAGGATTGTTCATCCCGGTATAGCTTCAACGGAGCTGCAGTTTTGGGATTATTTCAACAAGTAACAAGTAAGTATTAGATCTATAGACTCTAATGGGTGTTAGTCTCTAGACGTCTACTTGAAATCAGTACTCAATACATTACGTCATTGACATCCCTTTTTTTTTTTTTTTTTTTTTTTTTTTTGCTTTTATTCATCTACAAGAATATTCAGATCAGGAATGAATGGAGACAGAGAAAAGAAGACAATCACAATGACAATGTCAATGAAGTAAATTTGAAAAGTGACAAACAAAAAGGTCAAAACCAGTCTTTAGTTTAGGACTAAAGTTTAGGTAGGGCCCATCTTTTTCTTTTTTGATATTTACAGCTCTCCTCCATTTTCTATAGCGGCCCATCATGCTACATGCTGTATAAGTAAATCATGCCAGAAAGCATAATTATGCCAACTCTGGCAACGTAGTTTAGCTTGTAAATCTAGTCCAGGGATTAGGAAGGTCCGACCATGTATTGTCTGACGACTGCTTTTTGACACACACTATGCACAGAGAGTATACTGCAGCAGTGCCAGAGTTAGACAGAAAGATCCGTCTGTCCGGAGGACTCTTTTTATATTTTGCCATTAACGCTGTTACGGAGGGGATCCGTGTAGCCAGACGCAGTCTCCGCGGAACATTCCCCGACGGACAGATAGATACAGACCGATCTTTCGGTCAATGCCAGAGTCTGCTGCCAGTGTGTGTGTGGAGAGGTATGCAGAAGACTTTGGAATGAAAAGAGCGTCCCTGGCTACGAGATTTCGAAAGCCGATTATCTCTAAAATTAATGTATTGCACAGCATGCTTCATTAGTTATAAATTACGTCATGGAGAATAAAATCAGTAAGCACTTATTCTGAACCATACTTACAGCTAATCACGCTGTCTTGTTATTCTTTTCGAGAATAACAAACCCCGAATTCCACTGAGACCGGCCGCCATGACAGCTCAGTTGCACTAGGGTACTACAGAGTGTGTGCTAAATGAACGCATCGCAATGCAAAGACACGTAACACGCAGTAGTATGTAGTACAGTACGTCCATATCCATTGATTTCGCGATCGCGCTGCGCCGAACGTCGACAAAGTTTGACGTTGTGCGCGTCAGGGGAAGCGTGCCAAAGTCTTTTGCGCTAAATAATCTACAGTCGCGAACCTCAATACAAAAAAATCACCAAACTAACTGTCAAGATGCTCCCATACGCAGAGCATTATCATGCAGCTGCCATTATTAATATCAAAAAAAGTTTAAAGGACAAGTTCACCTTCATATACATGTGGATTGAGTGAAAGCAACAATATTAGTAGAACACATCAGTGGAAGTTTGGGGAAAATCCGACAATCCGTTCAAAAGTTATGAATTTTTAAAATATCTGTGCAATCACTGCTGGAGGAGAAGACTACTACAGTGTATGATGTCACATGCGTACAACGATATTGACCGATTCGGGTTCGTTGAGGGCAGCAGACATTTTACGGCACTGGGCGCAGCCATGGTGTGTATCAGCCGACCCCCCCTGCTCTCCCCCACCCCCGGGCAACATGTTTATCACGCACTTGTAACAAAGGTTCGCGCACTAGCAAGCATTCGCGCACTCAGTACGAGACGCCCATTGGCTAAAGCAGTTTTTCATTCTGCGCGCGTGCTAATGTAGGGAGAGGGGTGGGGGAGTGCGGAGGGGGGGTCGGATGATACACCCAGTATGGCTGCGCGCATGCCAAAAATACACATAGCGCGTCACAGAATCGGTCAATAAGGAAAATAAAAAGAGAATTTCACAAAACTTGACTTTTTGAATAAAGTGCACATTTCTTCGACTTGTTACTGGCATATGATAGGGGTAATATTATTCCCCCTGACTTCTGAAAGAGAGAAGTCGAGCGTTCTTTTATTATGTGAGAAAAGTGAGAATATCTTGAATTTTCTTTATACTTTCTTTATATAGTTGTACTCACGTTGTACTCATATGACATCACAAGCTATAGTAGTCTTCTCATCCAGCTGTGACTGAGCAGAAACCTCAAAAATTCATAACTTTTGAACGGATTGTCCGATTTTCCTCAAACTCTCATTGGGGTGTTCTAATAATATTGCTGCACTCACTCAACCCTCATGTCTATGAAGGTGAACTTGTCCTTTAAGAATGAGGATCTTTTCTTGTGTTATACTATTTTGTATCACTACTGGGGAACGTATTTGGAGTAAAAGATTGAGCTATTGTAAAACTCTGAATTAGACGTATTTTAGTCATTGCGCTCTAACCGAGTCATCAAATTGGGGTGGGATGGGTGCAGGGGGTATAGGGTAATACGCCCCAGACTCCTCTCCCCGCCCCGTCCCCACACTCACATTAAAAAGAAAAACAACACCAACAAAAAAGTATTAGCCCCTTCATTCTTTATTTCCGATTGTGACTCGCCAAGGCCCCTACATTAAACCCAGCTAAACTCTTGAATTTGAAGAGTTTGTTTGCAAAAACCGATAAGTCCATTTGTCAAATGGAGATATTTGCCATTAAAGGTCAAGAAAAATAAAGAGAATAATAAGAAAAATTTTGCTTCTTTTGACCATAACTTTAAAAATGTACCTTAATATGTAGTGACCAATTAACATTAAAAGGTATTATTTTGTACTTTATGACAGAGACCGTACTTCAAAATCTTCAAAAATGGACTTATCGGTGTTTTTTTTTTTTTTTTTTTTGCAAACAAACTCTTCATTTGTTAAATCTATTCTTTCCTATTCTAATGTATTGGGGATATCCACCTTTTTCGCTCTGATTTTTTTTTTTGTTTCTAATCACTAAAATTGTCTATACCAAGCTCAGCATTATACTTCTTGGATTTGTGTTGCTGATGAATCCTGTATTGCCAATCAGGCGTGCCGGAAGCAGTTTTGGATTGGGGGGGGGGGGGGGGGGGGCAAACATTGGAGGGGGCTCAAGATTAGGCCATGCATATGTTACACAATATACACATACACACACACACACACACACACACGCACACACATCTATTATATATATATATATATATATATATATATATATATATATATATAATAAGTGGCGTACGGTGGGTCGAAACATGGGGGGAACCATAAAGTAATTATGACGGTCTGTATGCTTGTGCGTGTGTGCGTGAGCAATAATGGGACTACAATACATTACGGAATGTGATACATTCAACAATGCAGTCATTGAGGAACATTGTAAGTTTCCCTTACATGGATTATGGAATAACGGTGTGAAACGATCGACAAATTATATACTGTCAGCAACATAAGGTGAATGGCATAACAATAAAATGCGAGCGAGCGAAGCGAGCGAGCTTGAAAATTTTGATATTCTACAGTTCCAAAACTGGAGTTTTAATTGTAGCTACATATTTCGCTTTGAAATAAATGGGGGCGCATCGGGCGCAACTGCTGGCAATTATTGGCAGCAACATTAGGAGAATGGCATAACGATTCAATGCGAGCGAGCAAAGCGAGCGAGCTTGAGAATTGTGACATTTTACAGTCCAAAAACTCCCGTTTGTAGCTATATCTTTCGCTTTGGAAATTAGGGGGGGGGGGCATCGGACGCAACTGCTGGCAATTACTGGCAGCAACATTAGGAGAATGGCATAACGATTCAATGCGAGCGAGCAAAGCGAGCGAGCTTGAGAATTTTGACATTTTACAGTCCAAAAACTCCCGTTTGTAGCTATATCTTTCGCTTTGGAAATTAAGGGGGGGGGGCATCGGACGCAACTTCTGGCAATTACTGTCAGCAACATTAGGAGAGTGGCATAGCGATTCAATGCGAGCGAGCGAAGCGAGCGAGCTTTAAAATTTTGACATTTCACAGTCCCAAAACTCCCGTTTGTAGCTATATTTATCTTTCGCTTTGGAAATTAAGGGGTGGGGGCATCGGGCGCAACTACTGGCAATTATACTGTCAGCAACATTAGGAGAATGGCATAACGATTCAATGCGAGCGAGCGAAGCGAGCGAGCTTGAAAATTTTGACATTCTACACTCTAAAAAAGGTATAGTCAAATATGACTGATATCTAGTCAAATCTGACTAGGCAAAAGGGTCAGCTGGGTGCAACTGATAATCAGTCATTTTGACTATATATTTCTAGTTATATTTATTTGACTAGATAATCAGTTAAAAAATCTTACTGGATTTCTAGTAATTTTCACTATTTTTGCAAGTCAGTTTTGACTATTTATATAGTTATCACACTTTCACTGATATTTCAGTCATTTCACCATTCATTTCTAGTCACTTTTCACTCTTTTTATCAGTCAGTATTGACAACAAATATAGTCATTCCACTTTCACTGATATTCTCGTAGATTTTCACCATTCATAGTCACAGCATACACTTGCATTCTTTCATGCACCTCCTTGGCCTTTGGTGTTCGTGTCATCACAGTTCAATTATGCTGCAAGCAAACATCAAATCAAATCATTAAAAAAAATTGCAATAGCAAACCATCTTACATTCAAGGCAACATGCAAATATACACTTTGCATTTGATTTAATAGTCTTATCACGAAACATTTTAATCAAAGTATTTTGAGAACATTTCATTTACATATATTACATGAGCGTCAATCCATGAAACAACATGAAATACTAAAAATTATTATTTTCAACTCCCTTAACCCTAAAAATATTGGGCTATTTTGGACCCCCCCCCCAGTCTTTTTAGGGTTAACCCTAATAGGCCGGGCTTGAGATCTTGGCTGTCGAAAAATTGGCATGCATGTCGCCCGTGACATTATCTACTATATTGTGTAGTTGCTTTTTCGAAAAATTATATAATTTCATTAATTATGCATGGAATCAGACTTTTTGGTCCAAATCAATAAATGAAGGTAAAAAACAGTTATGATGTTCATTATAAACCTACTTTTGGCTGGTACCATTGTAAAGCCAGATATTTTTTTTTTCAGAGGAATTTTTTAGATTTGATTTGGTAACGTCATTTTGAGATATTAACATTTTTCCGCGCATTTGTGCAGATTCTTCCATTCGTTTTATACACATAGGTCCGAATTCACAAAAGAGGTTTAAACCATTAGTGGGGTGGCTTAGTGAAATTATCGTGACACGGCGGACAAAAGCATGATTTTTTCACCAAAGGTACTTCATGATGTACCTTCTCAAAAAATAGGGTGCTCCAAGAAAATTGATGCTGGGAAGGAGGTTAGAGGTCAAAGGTCAATGACCTTTATTTGTGAAATAGGTTTTTTGGCTATTTCTCAGGTCAGGAATATCCAATCTGGATAAAACTTGGCAGGAAGAATATTGAGAACAAGTAAAATATTTTGATTGAATTTGGGGTGAAATTTCCAAAGGTCAAAGGTCAAAGGTCAATGAACTTTTTCTAAAAATCATGTTTTTGTTTATTTCTCCAGGTAGGAAGATTCAATTTTCACAAAATTTGATATGAACGTTGTATAGAAGGTACCAAGAGTATAAACCAGGGGTCAAATATAATTGTTGATTTGTGCGTTGCCATGGCAACCCAAAACTAGGGTTTTTAATTGAAGTTAGTTACAGGAGGCTATTTTCCAGTTTGGAAGAGATTCCATTTGAATAGGTACAACTGATCAACGGGATGTATAGAGGTTTGAAATACTTTTCATTAGTGTTAAGTGGTATGTTGCCATGGCAACTACATATATAGATTTTGGTTAAACTTAAAGGAGACTTCAGAACTTATGAATTTGAAGAGATTTCCATCAGGGTTGGTATTATTGATCAACAAAAAAGTCGCCAGACAAAGATTTGTCACCTTTATAGCATGTGGGTTGAGTGAATGCAGCAACAATAGTAGAACACATCAGTGAGAGTTTGAGGAAAATTGGACAATCCGTTCTAAAGTTATGAATTTTTGAAGTTTCTGCTCATGCAGTCGAGGCTGGATGAGAAGACTACTATACCTTGTAATATCACATGTGTACAACGATATAAAGAATGAATAAAGAAAATTCAACATAAATTATTTTCGCTTACAAAAGGATACTCGACTTCTCTTTCAGAAGGCAGGGGGAATAATATTACCCTTGACATACGTCACTAGCAAGTCAAAGAAACTATGTGAACTTTATTCAAAAAGTATGGTTTTGTGAAATTCTCATTTCATTTTCCTTAGAATGTGCGCATGTGACATCATACACTGTGGTAGTCTTTTCATCCAGCCGCGACTGTGCAGATACCTTAAAAAATCATAACTTTTGAACGGATTGTACGATTTTTTCCAAGCTTTCTGTGATGTGTCCTACTAATATTGTTGTATTCACTGAATCCACGTGCGCATGAAGGTGGACTTGTCCTTTAAGGACAGATTCTGAAAGAGCAGACTGTAAGCTTTAAAATGATGTATCACACAATTCAAAGGGATTCCCCTAACCTATCTAAATAATAATACCGGTACTGGAAAGAAAGCACACACTCTGGATAAGTATGAACTGAGAAAAGAGGCTGCATTGTCTATTTTAGCGTTTAATCTTTACCAAGCTGTCTCATGTCATTATGTTCATCTTTTCTTCCCCCCTCCAATTTTCATTTGAGTTTGTCATTATTAATTTTTGATGATAAGAACGATGCCACAAGGCATTGTTTCTTAAAAATGCTTCAACTGCTCCTTCAGGTCCAAAATCTACATCAATATATATTATTTTCCTGATCTCCTCAACATTTTCCAAAAATAAAGCATACACCTTTTATGCATTGAGTCCTCCTTTTTGTGGATAATTAAAGGCAAAAACCCAAAATTAGTGCTTGAAAATTATTCTTAAGTGTGAGTTACGGATAGAAAGAACCTCTGTAAAAAAAAAAAATGAATCTGTATAATCAATGTTAAGTATTGTTAATAACACAAAATGTGAACAATATTTCTATGATAACATGTTTCCAGACTAAACCGTCCGCATTTATGCTTTAATGAGAAAAATACTGATATCTCTTTATATGTTTGCTTTGATTGCAAAAACTGTATATGGTAGGATGTCTTGTGATACAACAGGGGGGCATTTCATGAAGCAGTTTGGTCAGATATTTTTCTGACAAACTGTTACAAACTACAGAAATCCTTGCATCTGATTGGCAGAGAGCAAATTTGTCCGACAACTTGTCGGACAAAATGCTTCATGAAATGCCCCCAGACCTACACATATTATGCATAAAATGTGATATCCTGAACATTTTTTTCAAGTCACTCTCCCAAAAGTGTATATATAGGACCTTTAAGTTTTTCTTGTGTTTGTTCCTGGCAGATTACTAGTACACAAATGCTCCAATCCATGATGACCTAACGGAAATTAAGGAAATTAAAATGAATATACTGAAAACCAAAACTACAGATACTAATAACTTACTTCATTCTTCTCTCCCCACCCCACCCCTTCTTTTTGGTTTCTTGATATACTAGTAGATCTACCTGACTTTGATAATTGTCATTATGTAACATCATCTTCAATTGACAAGGCGATAAAACTTAACAATCATTTCATTATGCTGCTGGACTAATGGGGTTAGTTGAACTATATTGTTTTTAATGTGCTATACTTTTTCCTCCTATCAATCACATGTATTTTTGGGTGGAATGTATTTTGACATAAAGCATCATAGAATCAACCGCCTTTGGGGTCGGGAATTTTGTCATATCATATTGTGATTTAGATTCTGCTCTATGCCGATTTTGTTTTATTTCTATCAACTTTTTAAACTTCCCCATAGACTTTGTTCACCAGCCAACTACATCCCACCCTCTTTGGATAATGTGAACCAATCAAACATTGCTTTTACTTTTTAATAACATGTCTATACATAGCTATCAGACCAAAAATATTCAAACCGCTTTAAGTCTTTATGAGTGAAATTACAAATATCAATATATCTTTAAAAATATTCAAATTGTCTAAATTCAACTTTATCTATGAAAGCAGACTTTTAACTTTTTTAAACATTTGAATAACCCCCATAAGAAATAAGAAACATATAAAGAGGGGAGGTGCGGACTATAAAAATTGCTTACGGGAACCAGGTAATCCCTGCGCTAAACCTATGGAATTCACACAATCTTGGAGGAAACGGGTTAAATTTGTTAGGAAATATGTAGGGCAATACCCAAAACCTTAAGTTCTCAATGGAATATGCAGCTCTTCTACTGGTAAACTAGTAGTTCTGGGAGAAAAAATGAACTGTGACATAGTCCTACACCTGGCTCAGTCATTGCCCAAGATTTAAAGTATCTGAGCCAGAGTCACATGTCACTCTTTGCCATTTCTCTACAGGAGGTAGACAGTACTAAAAAAATCCTTTACCAGAAATTATATGAAATTATTCAATGAAAAGGTGCTTAAGAAAACTGGACTATTCCAACACACCTCCCTCAGGTCTGCAACACAGACTAACCACCTGTTACCATAGGAAAACCAGTAAAAATGGTGTATTACTGTAAACATGCACATAATATGTCGTATTATGGGTCTGAATTTTAAGACTAGCAACCATGTACATTGCATTGCATTGTACAGAAACCTGGCGAATGCCCTGTGTATAGTCTTTGAATTCAGACATTATTGTTATGTACAAATTAAGGGCATTTTCTCATTTTTTCTGTTAGCGGATTTCTTGGAGCACCCCCTAATTTTGATCCTCATATATATACCAATGTCTGAGGAAAAAATGACACTTTTGTCCGGCGTGTCACGATTATCAGTATATTTGTCACTAAGCCACCCCACTACATGGGGTGGTTTAAACCTCCTTACGCGTACGAAAAATAAGTGTAAATAAGCGCACCACCCCATGCGCGCGCTTAAAGAAAACACATAATTGGACCGGATTCTGTGTGCGCGTACGCTTAAAAAACCTCTTTTGTGAATTCGGGCCATAGCGTTGGTCATTGCTGACATCGTATTCATGCAAAACAGAGTACAATGAAAGAAAACTTATGATATGAAAGTCATTGACAATCTAGTTGTATATGCTATGCACCTAAAGCTAAGAAACCACACTTTTTTTTAAATTCATTTATCAAATTCTACTTAGTGACCCTGTTTTTGAAAAATGTTTTTTTTTTAATGGGAATTCGAGAAATCCCATTTGTGAAAAATTCTGTTATTCCTCTACATGTAGCCTGTTGTCATTGTTCAGACCATTTTCAAACAAAGAATTCTTGGATTGTTATTATGTAACAGTTTTTGAATAGCCTGTACTAAGGTATGAATATCATATAATAATGTTTTAGTGATTTTTTTATCATTTAGATTACTTGTACATTATGAATTTCTTTCTAGTAACAGTATGATCTTCTTACCAGTTTCTATGTTAAATGATGAAAGTGGCACAAACAGGATTTTGCATCATCACACATAACATAGTATAACTATAACCATGTATAAAGATCATCTGGACAAATTATTTTGCGCTAACTTTTTAAAGGAATTTGATTGGTCCGCATTTTTGTCGCCTTGCGACAAAAAAGGTCACTTGCCTCTGTAACATTTTTTGACGCCTCATATCCCATTGACTTTGTACACAAAATGTTGCTGAGCTTTGTTGTGCCTTGTCTGAACAAGGCTTCAAAAGGTAGTAGCCCACATTTGCAAAATATGTCAAAACAAGCAGTATAGTTGGCATGGAGTTTGGATATGATTACAGTAAACATGTACAAAATAGCATTTCAATCTGCCTCTTACTTTGGTAAAAACATATGAAAATGTAACATGATGTTTCTTCAGATTACCTCTTGTACAACAGTAACTCAAGAGTGCGAAGCGGCGGAGCTCAAGATCCAATCCAGGGACGACTCTTAAAACAGCACGTTTGTCTTTCTTAATCGATATAAAATAGGAGGAATTGGATTTCTGACTTACATCACTTCTAGACTTCTTTAGAAATACGTTCAGGCACTTGAAATTGTCATTCGAAGGTGTCTTCGATGGGAAAAACAGTGATGTCGCATCGTCGATTTGACAATTCGCAGAAAACTGCGCAGCACTACTATGAGCATACTATGAGGCGCCGTTTGTAAAACAATTATATAGATAAATTATATGTTATATAATCACATGAGCTCCGCGTTCAACAGTAATTTTGCACCATTCGTAAAAGCATCGGGACGACAGGTTTAGAAATTGATTCTAAAACCCTGGTTCTCTCTCTCTAGAATTGAATATCATTGACAAAAGGCGACAGGTGAATTATGATACTTTTAACTTGTCTTTCAAAGTCATAAAGGACCTATTTCATCCCGCTTCGAGTTTTGTGGGTTTGCAAATATGGGCTACTACCTTTAACATTTCCTAGGACTCTATGATGAAAAATTAGAAATGTAAGCTCTAAGGGAAATGGTACTGGATGGGGTTGTAGTCTTGCAGTTGGGTTTTCCACCATCCATCTTATAAATGACTTTCTGCAGAAAGTCATAAGCGTTGGCTGCCTCCCAAGGATAATCTACCCAGAGAACGAAGATGGCCTTGAAACAAAGGTCCACTCCTTGGATGAGGGACATTGCCTCCAATGCAACACCATCACAAATGACAAACACTTGCTCCGGCTTGAGGATGTCTCCAAGGGCGAGCACAAATGGTTGCTTCTGCTTGCAGTTTTCGAGATAGTCTGGAAGGTTTGTTCCTACCTGAAGAAAGAGAAGATTATGGTGCTCTATCACTTTTCAGATCACATTATTACAATTACGAATTCTTATGACATGAAGAAACAGAGGAGAGTATTTGACAAATGCAATATGAAATGTTATTTATTTTTCTTTTCGTTTTGTACATGTCATCTCAAGACATGTGTAAATCAATGTTGTTAAAATAATTTGAAGGTATTAAAAGAAAACAAATTTCCATTCATTTGTGTGTTGGCAATGAGGCAAAGTATAGTAAAATCTCGATTAGAGGCGCATAATTGCTCTTTTTAAAGAGTTCCATAAAAACAAAATGGGGGTAAATACTAATGATATCTGTCTTGGTAAAAACAGCGCAATATATCTTCAAAGTATATGAAGAGTTTGTTCGTAAAACGGGTTAGATCCACTTTTGTGACTTCAGAGAAAAACGCATTTGTTTGCCAGATTTTGTACAGGCTTCTATGGAAAAGTGAAATTAGGAAGTGCATTTCTTCATAAGTGCTCTGAAATTTAGCTTAATACTTTTGTTCAAAAGACAGGCACAGTTGAACAAGGTTCTTACATCAATAACTCAATTTTCATAAAAATTGGATCTAACCCCTTTTGCAAACTAATGGGGTGTTGCAAGAAGGTTGCAATCAATTGCAAATAATCGCTAATTTTGAAACAACCATGCTGATTGGCTCAGGGTCTGCCCTTTTCAGAAGACATGCATGCAGCAATGATTTTGATTGGCCAGTAACAATCAGTTGCAACTTGCAATCGATTGCAACTTTCTTGCAACACCCCATAAGTCTTCATATATAAATGAATTAGTATCAATAATCCCAGAAATATAAAGAGTGCAATCCTTCAAGTCAGTTCGCACCTCTGTTTGAGATTTTACAGTAGGGACATTTCCAACAACACAGCAAAAATGCATATTTTGTCATCTTTTTTATTTCATGATTATGTCATGAAAAAGAACATGATGTATGCTAGCTAAAGCAAACTGAAAATGAACCACAGAGAATAAACTGGTTAAGTGAAATAATTGATGCTCATCAGTAAATGAATAATAAGGACAATTTAAAGGTATATAGGAATACATGTACTTGCGGTATAAATTAAATTTCACAGAACCTTAATAATTTAATGCATGATACACATTAGATGTGCTGGAAATAGTAGAACAGTCGTCATATAACAATGATCCAAAAAATCATTTTGATATAGAACTAACACAGAAATGCATATATTATGGGACAGTGTTAATCTGACTTTTTGACGTTGGGTGATGTCAAAAAGTATCTAGCATGTTTTAACCTATGATTCTAAAAATATTCAGTACATTTGTGTTGAAATGTTTCCATACTACAGTGCAAATTTGAAGTACTCTTGGCTGAAAATCAATCATAGGCCTATTAAACTTCAGCAAAATTTTCCTCCATTGACCAGTACTCCATGTTACCTTTAAAATTGAAAAATTAACATGCTTAGATTATGTCCGAGGCTGAGTGATTTGCATGTCATTAAATTGATTTTCTTACTGGGCCGATGTCGATGAAGGCTTTGGACGCCTCTGCCCTGCTGCATCTCATTCTGCGCTTCCCCACCTTCTTCATTCCTGGATTCACGATGTGTGGAAGTGCAAGAAGTGCCATGGTCTCCACTTCTGCTGCAGGACACGCGCTGGCAGAAGATGCTGCACAATGGGGAAGAAAACAAATTAAATAAGATTAGATAATATATAATATAGAATTCCCCAAACCACATTAGGTGAAGGACAACTTAAGAATTATCCCATGCCCCGTTTTATTTCACCAAGACCAATGGCCGAGGTGAAATAAAACGGAACATGGGATGATTCTGAATTCGGAGTGACCATAGTTTGGCATAGGGAATGACAAATGGTTTGCTAATTATCATAGTATGGAAATAAAGTACTTTATAAAATGATTTCATGATCCTACACAAAATTTTGATTTGGAAGAAAATGAACTGGAATTAATTTCGAGTAGATGGACCATTGCCATATAACCAACAACTTCATGGTTTGGCATGATGACCTATCATTTCAAATTACAATTAGCTCATTTCTTTTCAAGACCCCCAACGATGTTTTGCAAACAAGCAACATTACCATTGAAATCTATATTGTACAAATGTGGTTAGTCGTTAGAATATACTAAATTAATATTCTTTAATTGACCTTTCTCTTTGTTCCTCCTGGAAATCTCTCTTTCCCCATTCCAAATATCATTTCTCTTTTTGCATCATTCCAACTTCAATGTTGTAAATGTTATTCAATTAAAATGTGTTGGTTTTTAAAAAAATATTCTTACAGCTTCCTGCCATGTTGGGTTATTGAGGTCTGCATACTTCAGTACCAGGGGAGCTATTTTTGGCCACTCTGAGAACAGCTTATCTGCAACCTCTGGATAAAGAATCCTGAAGTCCTGCTGAATCTGGAATAAATGAAAAAATATTACTAGTATAAATCTATTTTCAATTTGAAAGGGAAAAAGCAATATGGGTAATTCCACAGAAAAGTGGACACTGTACCAAAACTTTAATCTTTTACATGTATCATTTCAAAGAGGAGATTCTGGTTTCTAGGGAAAAACTAAAAAAAAAAAATCGGCTCCATCTCTTGCAGTTACACAAGGATGATCTTGCTAAAGATAATGTTCACATGTACTACATGTCGATGGGCAATATCAGGTGCAAACAGCTTAAAGAGATAGGTCAGTAGTGGGGCAGAACGCCCCATACATATCCCACATTTGCATATTATAAAAAACATCAAAACAATTAAAAAGTCTAGTCAGTGGATCTGGTGGATCACTACCACCTGGAAGTGGTATGCATGGTTAGAAGAGATTAGTAAAAAATGCTATTTAGTGGTTGTTAGGGCAAGTTAAAAAGAAAAAAAAATTAAAAAAAAATTAAAAAAAAATTGAATGTCATGTACAACCTTATGCTATGATCACTACTCACAGTCACACCTTTGTGAAAAGTCACTACGTATGAGCCAAGTATTAGAGACAAATCACATGAATTAAAGAAACCAAAACAAATTACAAGTCATTTAACGAGAGCCCTTTTTTTAATGCCCCGTAAATTCCTTTTGATGTCCTCAATTTGATGAGGATGGATTTTAATAGCTGAGAGCTACGAAATGTTTGGACATAGCTCACAGATACAGTACGGGCCGATTATACACAAACACACACACACACACACACACACGTGCACACGGGCGGGCACACACACAGAGTACAGTACAATGCAAGGTCCACAAACACAGATAGATCGGTCTATCAAATAGCCTCATGTTTGGTCTAGCCTAGGCTAGGCTAGGCTAAGTTAAGCCTAGATTATTACTACGTACTACTACTAGCGGCTATAGCCCGCTTTAGTCAGGATTAAGTTGGGCTTAGGCCGTAGCCTAGCCTGGGTTAGCCCGAGACTCCGACTCCAAGTCTGAGTGATAGTAGGCCTACCAATACATGAATAATATACAAATGATGCACAGGATAGAGTGCGTTAGTGTAGGCGTAGTGCACTCGAGGGTATTTACAATTGTGAAACATGCACGAGGCGAAGCCGAGTGCATGTTGCACTACATTGTAAATACCCGAGAGTGAGCTGCATCTCCACTAACGCCACGAAATAATCCTGTGCATCATTTGTTTTATAAAATGGGTCGAAAATTCGAAAACTAACATCATTTTTTCAGCGTTTTTCACGTACCTTTGTGGGTCTTAAGACGTCCGAAGATGTTCGTCCCAAACTTTTACGCACGTCGCACTCGCGGAAGTCCCGCACATACAGTATAAGTATAATGGGGGGTTGGGTTTCCGGACACCCGCATGAAAACTTACTTATTTTACATAGTATATGCACCCTTTACCTTAAAGACTTGATATAGACTCCTCATATAGGCATACTAGACAACATACTCTGAAAACGGCGTGAGAATTAACCTGCTAAATCGTTGGATTTGCTCTTCAAAGTGACTCCATGTACACGTCCGGTCCCATAACGCTTGGTCTACTGTACTGTACAAAGTGTACGTATACGTACGTACGCCACATATGTTATGCACAATAAGGGAAGACAGGCCGGCCGGCCGGCAGCCCGAACTAGAAGTTGTTTACAGGATTGACAGCGCGTACGCGTATGCATGCAATTCATCAAAGGAGCCGCCGCGCGCACAGACGATCGGCAATCTACCATAGGATTACAGGCAGTGCAGTTGTACTGAAGTAAAGGAAGGAGGTGTGTCTCATTTCAGCGCTTCCTATTGGCTACATTCTTGAACCCATTTTATAATGGAGTTTAATTGGCGCTAGACGACAGCCCGCTAGTGCATGCAGTTTCGCACCGATTCAATAACGTTTAGACCTCACATTCACACAAAAGGTACAGTGGGTCCTAAAGCTACGCACCATACAAATAACATACACGCGCAATGCGACGCGTTCAAATCAGGGTAAAATACACACGCGCATACGCGATACACACACACAGTAAATTTCAATATCAAGATTTGCACGACTCAAATGCATAGGCATTCTGCGTAGCTTTAGGACCCCTTCATTTTTCAGAACAAAATTTGACACCGGCATTAATATTGACCTGAAAATAAGCATTATTAAAATTCAACCCTCGTAATTTTCTCTATCAACATTGGAATATGTAGAATCAAGATATAAAAATGAAATTGCACAAGCCAATGATTTCCGTGATTTTTTTAGCTGCTGAAAACAAAGTGCGTAGCTTTTGGTCCCCCCATCAATTCATACAGTCAGTGTCACACTCATGACATGTCATGCCATCATTCACGGTCACTTCCGACCACATGCAGGTGCAAAACTGCACTACACGGTAGACCTAATGCAGTTTCAACTTACCCTTGAAAATGTCTATCAACTCCTCCATCCCCCATTCCAGCAGTCTTTGCCTCACGAAATCATCCATCGCCGAACGAAAATAAAACGGCTTATTCTAGCCTAGGCCCAGCTAGCTAGCAGCGCACACAGCTAGTGATCAACATAACTTTTACTCGAACCATCGCGCGGATCGGCCAATAAGCGACCGCGCTTGTTCCCAGTAAGCGCATCAAAGGAAACCCGTCAAACGTAACTATTGCACTTAGTTATTCATCGACGACAGATATTATAGTAAAAGGGAGCAAAGTAACTGATAATTGACTGATTTTCAAGTCAATTTTACTTGACTGGGAAATCTAGTTAATTATTTGACTAGACTGTTTTTAGAGTGTAGAGTCCAACAACTGCCGTCGTAGCTATGTTTTTCGCTTTAGAAATTAAGGGGGAGGCGCACCGGGCTCAACTGCTGGATGCGAGCGAGCGAAGCGAGCGAGCTTGAAAATTTTGACATTTTAGAGTCCAAAAGCTGCCGTTTGTAGCCATATTTTTTCCCTTTTATTCATATATATATTATATACATATTTATTTTATTTTCTTTGTTTATTCATTTATTTTCATTATCATTATTATAATTTTTTTTTTTGGGGGGGTGGGGCTTTTTTTTTGGGGGGGAGTAGTATAGGTGTACGTATAGCGTCATAAAAATATGATTCATATTTCTATTGTTCTAGAACAAAAGAAATATGAAAAGACAAAAGAATTATGAATTATGAAATATGGATTATGATATGATTTATGATAAAAAGATGGATTATGATATGATTTATGATAAAAATATGGATTATGATATGATTTATGATAAAAAGATGGATTATGATATGAATTATGATAAATCGATGAATTATGATAATAGATATGAATTATGGATATTTGCATAACAATAGAAATTGGAAAGAACAAAAGAATGTATGAAATATGAAAAATGAAAGATGAATATTCATGAGATATGAATTATAGATATGAACGATGAATGATGATTATGAAATATGAATATTTATGGATCGATATGAAATATGAAGAATGAATTATGAAAAATATGCTATTGTTTTAAGAATCCGCGTCATTGTTTCATCATATTCTTTTGTTCTCACATCGAGAGATATTTTCGAAGGCAATGGTCGAAATGGTCATAATGACGATTGCAATCGTATTCATGACATTTGTTTGTTTGATGACGTCACTCCGACAAGTTCGGACCTGTCCTCTGACCGACGCTCGCCCGATCGAAAACAAAAGAACTTTAAAAAACAAAGAAATACATAAAAATGTGGGCGTGTCCTCTGACCGACGCTTGCGCAATGCTTGCGCAATCGAAGACAAAAGTCAGGGCGTGTCCACTGACCAACGCTCGGGGACTTAAAGACAAAAGACTGGAAAAACAAAGAAATACATAAGACTGGACCTCAAGTTCACGATAAGTTCGGACTTGTCCTCAGACCGACGCTCGCACACTCAAAGACAAAAGACTAGAAAAACAAAGAAATACATAAGACTGGACCTCAAGTTCACGATAAGTTCGGACTTGTCCTCTGACCCACGCTTGTACGCGAGCGAAGACAAAAGAATTTTTAAATAAAGAAATACATAAACTGGACCTGGAGCCAGTGACGGGTTCGGACTCGTCCTGCATAAAACAATAGATGCCTCATACATATTCAAAGAGATGGTGGCGTCCTTTGCAAAGCAAAAGAATAAAAACTCGAAGAACATGCGAGAGGGACACATTTCAATTTGAAACCTTCCGAGAGCATCACATGTTACAGAATGTCTCAGCCGAATATCGCCAACACCTGGTGTCCCGAAATGCAGAGGACGGTGGAGAAGGTGGACTTGCTGATGTTGACGGAGTATCTAACTCTCATCGAAGTCTTGAAACGGGTGCAAAACGTGCCAGATTCTCCAATAGACGGTACTCCCGAAGATCCACAGCGCAAAGTGTTCCAGGCGGTTCATCATTTGGACCCAATGAGTGTGGAGAGAGTGTACCCTTACGTTGGCAGGGTGCTCTGGATGAGACCAGATCTCGTCGAGTGCGGTTTTTTCCTGGAGTACATCAAATTTATTCTGAGGGGAGAGACTCAACAGCAGCTGGAACAAAGAAGAGTCAACATAGGGAGACACGTGGAGGGGATAGAGGCCGCTGTGAGAGTGGTCTACAGGGCCTTGGGGCTCGAGACCGGCCTGCCCGACATTGTCTTGACGGACCCTCAGTGGAACGTGCTTTAGACGAACGACTGCTATTAACGGTGATAAAGGACACATTTCCTTCCGACTTTCACGCCGTAGACACCGAGACAATCTTACGCGCATGTCGGACAATTGCAAGCGAGGAACAATTTTCCCGTGTGCGACGAATCAAGCTTCGAGGCAATGAGAGGTTCGACGATTGTATAGAGGCCCTGCTCAAAAATTGTATAGAGAACCCCAATCATCCCAACAAGTACAAACGTTCGCTGATGGCTCTATGCTATTTTGTCAACATCTACCAATATGCCTGCATACCGGACGAGCGGAAAGAGGAATTTCGCGCGCAATTCGTGGAAGGACTCAAACGCTACAAAGTGCGCTGGTCGGAACACGCTCCGAAAATGACTGTTGGACTAATGTCGCGATACGTTTTACATTTTTGTCTGTATATGTTGTATAATGTATGGAATGTAGATGTTAATAGAATGTGAATTGATTCAAGCAACGAAATTCGCTGCACTGTGTGTATGCGTGTACAATAAATGATGCGTTTCATTTTCAAATGATTTTTTTTACTCGTTACCTTGTCTATCATTGATGCCTTTTATGTCATTGCAACGTGAAAGGAATGCCATTTCTGATGTTTGCTTCTGCAGTGTGTGGTTGCTGAGACGAATAATGTCTAATTCATTTGAGAGAGCGTTAGAGGAAATCTATTACGATCCTCAACATCCAGCTAGTTTCGGTGGTGTCAGTAAGTTGTGGAATGCGGTGAGAGAGGTGGAAACTGAAAAAGCGAGCTTGCAGGGTGTCAGAGACTGGTTAACGAAACAAGATGCGTATACAATGCACGCACCGGCGAGAAAGACATTTAAGAGAAATGTTGTGAAAGTGAGAGGAATCGACGAAATCTGGGAGGCTGATCTTGTAGATGTTCAAAATTTGAAAAGGTTTAATAATGGTTATCGCTACTTACTGACGTGTATAGATGTACTGTCGAAATATGCTTGGGTGGTTCCTTTAAAAAACAAAAAATCAAAAGACATTGTCGGGGCATTCGAAAGCATCTTGAAAGAGGGCCGAGTGCCTGTAATGCTACATACAGACAAAGGTTCGGAATTCACAAACAGACATTTTCAGAAATATCTCGAGAAAGAAGGCATTCACTTCTACACAACAGAAAATGAAACCAAAGCCAGCGTTGCTGAACGATTCAATAGAACGCTGCGAACAAAAATGTGGCGCTTCTTCACATTCAAAAACACTTACAGGTATCTCGGTGTAATAAAAGATTTGGTCAAAGGCTATAACAACACCATTCATTCTAGTATTGGCATGAAACCAAAAGACGTGAATATTGAGAATCAAAAGCGTGCCATAAAAAGTCTCTACGGTAGGGCAATGCGAGGGAAGAAGCGTACAGCTCCACGATTCAAGTATGAAATCGGAGATCAAGTTCGTATTAGTAAAAGCAAACTAAAGTTCGAAAAGGGTTACGAAGCAAATTTTTCGAGGGAGGTCTTTACAATCAGCTCCCGCGTCAATAGGAGGGTACCTGTCTACAGAATAAAGGATTACAACGGGGAACGAGTGAAGGGTACGTTCTATGAAAGGGAATTGATAAGAGTTTCGAAAGACAAGGAGACTACTTACAACGTGGACAAGGTTTTACGCACGCGCATGCGCAATGGGCAGAAAGAATACCTAGTTCGTTGGTCAGGGTATGGCAAAGAATTTGATAGTTGGGTTCGACACTTAACTCCGCGTTAAAAACACGATTCACGTTACTCTCGTTATCATTCTTCGCTTTGAACAAAGGAGAAGAGGCTGATCGAACATGGCTTCTCAATTTTACGTGACGCTGCCCAGTAATAGTTCCATGTCGTACTATCCAAATAACAAAACGTGTCAGTTTACGACGCGGCTTCACGCACCTCTCTCACTCAACGAAGATTACGAGGTGGGGTTGGCAGAAGTTCAATTTCAGTGCACGTGGTATAATGTACGACATGATAACAACACCCTCACTATTTACGATAATGAAGTAGAGGACGACGCTGTTCCATTGATGAAAAAAATTGAGATTCCTGCGGGATATTATAATTCTGGAGAGGAACTCATTGACTCGATCAACGAACAGTTCCGGAGAAAATTACGTAAAAGCATCACATTTTATTACAAGAGGACCCAACGAAAATGTTTCATCCGATTAGAAGGAAATACGGCGCTCCTCATTCCCTGTGGTTTGGCTATGATGCTCGGGTTTGAAGGGGAATGCCATCTCACGGAATCAACACTGAGTCCCATGCCAATGGATGTACACATGAAATTTCATACATTTTATGTCTATTCTGATATCGTTCAGTTTCAACACGTAGGTGACGCTGCTGTACCTTTACTGAGGACGATAGCAGTCATTCCGGACAAGGATCGCGATAATATCGTCAATACCTATATCACTCCGCATTACGTCCCTCTTAAGCTTTACAATTTTGAAACGATAGAGATTATATTAACAACCGAATCGGGTGAAGTGGTACCATTTGAACGCGGGAAAGTGATCGTGAAGTTACACTTTAGAGAGCGCTCTACGAACTAGCTGGACGCTAAATTTACACAGCGATACGTCTAACTATGGTGGTATTTCGCGCACCGGCAAGGATTTTTCACGACCAATATGGCTCGGGATTACCCGTCTTCCGCGGGGCATCCATGCAGAGAGGACACGGGCTGGGTAGTCTGGTGAAGGGGCTCTTCAAAGTCGCAACTCCTCTCTTAAAAAGAGGGGCTGTTGCTTTGGGAAAAGAAGCTATGCATACAGGCATGAACATTGTTCAGGACACCATCAACGGACAATCTTTTAAAAGCGCAACTAGAAAAAATGTGGCTCGGGCGGGAAAACACCTGGCCTCAAAGACTGTTCGAGCAGTAAAGAAAAAAATTGGGAATCAGACTGGAGGAGCGCGATTAGTAGTTGTAGGAAGAGTTAAAAGAAGGAGGCGAGGAAGGAAGCGTATCATTCGGTCTCGAAATTCTCCAGCGAAAAGAGCTCGCTTGCGCGACATCTTCGATTAATTCGGACTATTCGTTTACCAGTCTCATACACTCCTTGCTGTCTTTGCTGAACATGGCGCTTCTACACGACAAGAGCGATGTCTGCTGCAAGTCCGAATTGGATTTGTTCACGGTACCACACACTCAAATGAGCATCGTCAAAGGACCATGGGTAGAATATCACCCCGTTAGCAGCATCACCGATGAAGGGCCCATTGAATTCAACGTGTTCGGCACGTCGGAAGAATACTTGGACCTCTCTCAGACCATGCTTCAAGTGACAGTCAAAGTTACGAACAATGATAACACGGCTTTACCAGCTGATGCCCCAGTTGGTCCCGTAAACCTGTTTCTCCCATCTCTCTTTGCACAAGTTGATATCATGCTCAATGAAAAACTAGTGTCTCAGCCGTCGAATACATACCCTTACAGAGCGTACATCGAATCTCTGCTGCACTATGGAGGAGAGACCAAAGAGTCTCAACTCACTCAACAGCTATATTACAAGGACAAAGCGGGGAAAATGGATGCCGTTAACCCGCTGGCAAGCTCTGCAGAAGCTAATCCCGGTCTGGCGAAAAGACATGGATTCATCGTCGAGAGTAAATTACTTTCTCTACTTGGTCCGATTTACGCAGACATTTTTTTTCAAGAAAGACTGTTACTCCCGGGGGTTGATTTGAAAATCAAGTTAAATCGTAGCAAAGACGCATTTTGCCTTCTGTCTTCGACGGAGAATGCCCGATATAAAATTAAAATAGAATCTGCTGCCCTCTACGTTCGCAGAGTAAAGACCAGTCCTACCATCATGTTAAACCACGCCAAGGCCTTGGAGTAGACAACCGCGAAATACCCCGTCAACAAAGTAGACGTGAAGTCCTTTTCCATTCCTGCAGGAAGCATGTCGATTAATAAAGACAATCTATTTCACGGACAGTTACCAAATCGGGTGGTCGTAGGATTCGTTGACACAGACGCCTTTAACGGTACTTTTGGCAAGAACCCCTTCAACTTTAAACATTTACGCCTCAACTTCATCTCCCTCACTATTGACGGAGAAACGGTGCCGATGAGACCATTACGTCCTAGCTTTGCAGCGGGAGCTGGACAAAGTTACATTCACGCTTACAATTCACTATTCATGGGAACCAACCGACTGTTTGTAGACAAGGGAATTAACATCAATCGAGAAGAATACTGCGAAGGTTATACCCTTTTTGCATTCGACCTTACGCCCGACCTATCTGACGGATGTCACTTGAATCTCATCAAGCAAGGAAATCTGCGCTTAGAGCTACAATTCGACGTGGCCATTCCAAACACCGTCAACTGTATCGTCTACTCGGAAGGACAAGGACTGATTCAGATTGATAAAAGCAGAAACATCATCTACGATTACCAATAAAACCTCTTCCGGACAACCGACTGCCGAAATATTCTAATCGACTATGGATACATCGCAGATTCAACGTTTCTTAGAGAACGATCCTATTGTCAAGCCCTATTTCAAAGGAGTATATGCGTCAAATTGTCTACCGCGATCAATTAGTGGGGCGAAGCAATGCTTCATCGCGAATACCGATCCTAGCGATAAACCAGGAACACACTGGGTGGCTTTCTACTTTTGCAACGGAAAAGGCGAATTCTTTGACTCTTACGGATATGAACCCTTAACTTACAGTCTTGACTTTGTAAAGTTTTTGGACAATAATGCCTCGGCATGGTCCTCTAATTCCAAACGGCTACAAGGAACTGTATCCACAGTTTGCGGACAATATTGTATCTATTACGTGACGAAACGAGTAGGGGGTCAAACAACTCGAAGTGTATTAAATGTGTTTGGCAAGGATTATACGAGAAATGATAAGAGAGTGAATGATTGGTTTAATCGACGTTCTGATGTTTCCCATCGTGTTCATGATACATCTTTTACTCTATTACAAATCGCACGTAGCTTCGATAGTTTGTAAGAAGATATTGTAATACCGTGTATAACGTAGTGTAAACTTCTCTCTTGATGTGGATTGCTAGATATCTAACAGTATTTAACTTAGTAGTAATTTGTATATATCGTATGTGCAAGCCTGTACTATTACCTTTTTTCTCTCACTCTCTCTCTCTCTCTCACTCCCTCACTCTCTCTCTCTTTTATTATATATATATATATATATATATATATATATATATCATATAACTCCAAATCATGAATATATGTTCTTTCATGTCTGGGAAAGCTAGTTTGAAAATAAGAGAATTAAGTTTGTACCTTTATGTCGAAACGTTGAGTGATTGTGACAGTTTGTTACCAATGGAATATATTATCATTTACAATTCATAGACCATATATTACTTAGGTTAGCGTACCTAGCGTAACAACCGCTTGAATACTTTGTAAAATTAGGTAACCTATATATATATATATATATATATATATATATTAGATTAAACTTGGGCTGGGTTTCGTTCTTCATAGTAATACACACTTTGTTATTTTCGTTACGAGTATATGTCTCATTTTCTCTTTCGCTCTTCGTTTTCTTTCTCGCTTCTCTTTTCCTCAGTCACGCTGTATAACACATATCACACAGGACAAAACAAAAATAAGATGTAACGAGTGCGTTTTGTATCGTAAGAATATTGTACGTGGTACCCGTTTTATTTTCTCCAATAAAACAACAGACTATGAATATGTAAATAAATTACTCCTTGTTGTACTTGTTTTTCTTTGCTTCCTTCTACGTTTTGTGATTGTGAGAAAAAAATCATTACACCGTGCAACGAACAAACTATATACATTTCCACTGGATACGTAAAGAACTATTCCTCATATAAAAAATACAATACATTATTCAATTATGTTTCGATGTTCAAGCATGGCTTAAATCATACATGGTGATGAAAGAATAATTAACAACTTATAAACCATTGAGGTGATGTAGTCATCAATCTGCAGAATCTGCGTGAGACATTTTACAGTGTATTTCCGTTTCGTCAAAGTTATTAATTCTAGGTAAACAGACATTAAAAAAAAAAGAAATTTGCATGCGTTACATGCACAGATTTAAAACAGCGAAATGACGAAATGACGAAATGACGAAATGACGAAATGACGAAATGACGAAATGACGAAATGACGAAATGACGAAATGACAAAATGACGAATCGACGAAACGTCGAAGTGGTGGATATATGTACAATATGACGGTCTTTATGGAATTAACTACGAATAATAATAAAAACAACTACTTTCACCACTGAATGTAATAATGCATAAACCAGGCAGGATTTGACTATTTACATCGTTTCATGAAGTAAGACATATTATGTACAACTACGCCAGGAGATAAAATGTATGACACATTCGGTAAACACCACAGATAAAATCAAACGTCACACGAACTTATATTTACAATATTTACATAGCAACTAGTCGAAATGTTCAGACGATGAAATGTTGAAGTGGAGAAACGTTAAGATAGTATAGTCAATCGCTATATCATGCGGACAAATTCAAAAGAACAGCTAGCATCAAAATTTCAAATACATTCAAACAGAATATTATGTATGTATACACTCCTTCACATCTGAACATAGACCGTACAATCTTATATACACATTGCGGGTCACCTGATGAAATAATTGGTTGGGGATATGTAACGATGTTAACGTTAATACAATCAAAAAATCATCGTTCGTAAAATATAATGATACATATTAAGTATGTAAATGCTTGTGTACACACTTTCATATCACCCCATACGCAACATCGATGGCGTACTTCAACACCCACCTAGATCAACACGCAGATCATAATGGTAAGGGCTACTATTTAAAATTGTACATAACTGTTTGAAATAGAAGAGTAGTAAATTAACATACAATAAAATCATTACACGAATTAACGAGAACAGCTCGGGTTAACGAGGATTGTGGTCATACCGTTTAAGCCGTATTTTAAAAAGATTGCCACTTTGGGGTTTGAGAACCATTAGCATCACTAGCTCTTGTACGCCTTGTACGTGTATAACTTTTAGTTGTAGTAGGGGTTGTGTACATTTTGGGGTCTGGAGAATCTAAACGACGATGAATCGGGGTCTCCAAATCTTTCCCCCTCTTAACACGTTGAAGTTGGTCACGTCGGCTGAGATTGGTCAACGCAGTCTCTGGAATGTTCAAACGAGCCAGCGCACGAATAAAATGTTCACTACCAGTAGGAATATAACCACTTCGCTCTCTGAAAATGTCGTACATTAAGTCGCAAATGTTACTGCCAGGCACACTTTCCCCGCTCACAATCAGCTCCCCTTTGTCCGTCCATCCCACATCGTCGCACCTTTTCATCTTTTCCAGCAACTGCGAAGCTCTTTTCACAAAATTCTTAGGCACGTGCTGCAAGATGTCACGCTCCACTGCGTCCTCAGATTTTGGCGCGACCCTCTGTCCATGAGTTACTAGATGCGTGCTGTCATTGTCTCTTGAGCTGTCGCTAACGACTTCAATAGACAATGGCTTCTTAACGTTGTCCGTCGCTTTCAAAAACCGCTGTAAGTATTGCGAATACAACAACGCCTTGTCATACTCTGGTAGATCGGGCCTGTCCAACACCGAACGAATCTGATCGTCCAATTCGTTGATTCGCTGCTCTGTAGGTGATGAAGATTGACTTTTGAGAGAATGAAGCATAGTTTGTGGCACAAGCACCATCTTGCGCGCATTCTCCATTATCAACGCGGTACCTCTATACAGCGTCTACTTTGGCGATGCAAAGAGGTTAGAAGCGAGAGTTCCGAGTACAGGCGTGATCAACCTGGCAATGAGACCAATGAATCCTCCGCGTTGGTTTAAGATTCGTTTTCTCTCTGCCAGAGATGTACGACGATCCGCTAATTTACGGAGTTTTCGCTTGTGCTTAGTCAAAGTTTTCTTGTGGGATTGCGACAGCTTGACATTACCGCAGATCACGTTCAAAACACATTCACAGATGGCGTCAATGAAGTTCTTGTTAGCTGTCTTGATGAGAAGTTTCCGTTGATCAGGAGAGCAGTGTGCGAGGGTCTTGAGCAGGACTGCGTGGGTCTTCACTCGGCGCGACATTTTTAACTAATAAATGACTTAATACACGAACGCGACAATTTATATCTTAGGAACATATACATATTGAACTTCACCGGGAAATATTTTCGTTCTGAGACGAAATTCTTCCGGCGTGTCTGGTTTAAGGTCTACGAATAAATAACCCCATTTATCGGCTGTGGCGTCCATAAATGCCTCTTGAAAAAACTTTGTTTTCGAGGGATACATCTGTTTAGCTAAACAAGCAATTTGTTGTTTGTCTCTACAATTTTTGAATAAAGCGTAGTACTGCGTGTTTAATGAAATAGTCCTAGACTCCTTTCCACGATGAAAGAGATTTTGAGTGATATAAATAACGCTCGCGTTTCTATGATGACAACCTTTAGTAAACAAGGCGGCTACTCTCTTGTCATCACCAGCCACATCCATTAAATCATCGATGACAAATAACACTGGTCGGGAGGGGTCGGTCAAATCATTGAAATCTGCTGGTAAATTTTCATGAAATTCAATATTCGGAAAGGATCGTGTCATTGTCGCGTAACACGGTTGATACTCCCCGTAAAACCATATAATTTTGCGAGGAGGTTGATCGATCATTTCCGAGGCATTTTTCAGTAATCTTTTCACGAATTCGGTTTTCCCTGAAAAACTCGGTCCGACCACCATACATGAAAAACTATGTTTGAGTCGGGCATCCATTGTAATTAACGGCATCAAATAGTACAAATATAGCTATATGAATAACACAATAAGATATTAAGTTCTGTAAATGAAATTAGAGCAAATGTCAAACGAAGTAAGTGAACGGAATACTCTATCATACGTGAGATGTGGGTTCAGTTAAGTTTCTTAAAAGAATAAGACGACGATATGAAGCAAACTGTTAAAACTACGCGGTATATTCAAGAGCAACATAACGGTATAATGCGCTGCAATCAAGCGCCCGCGAAAGAACTGACATCGGGGATAACGTCAGTTTTATTTAAGGAAAAATCAAACCCATCCGTTCCATTTGACAAATGGGCATCTCTAGTGAGCAAAGACTCGAGATAAAACAATAGAAAGAAGAGAAATACAAAAAGCGCCAAACAAAATACATTTGTACCAGCATTGGTACTTTTCAGTACATTTCTGAGCACTGTGGACATATATGATGCGCGCGACTTATCCATGATTTCCTAGCAACGACAATGCCAGCGGTAGGTACAGAGCTGATGAGAAAGTACCACCTTCTGCGACAATGTATAAACAGCGAATGATTGGCAATTAGACACATTGAGGTCTTTATAAGCGAGGAATGTCCGCGTGTCCATAAGGCAGTGTCGTGCCACCTGGTAATCTAACTCGTTTCGTGAAGACTACCCTGTAGTCTTTTTTTCTCTCGGAAGTGTACACGGACTTGCTTTTTACGTCTCTGAGAATTCTATTTTCCACAATAGTCTTCAGACATCCCGGTTCACCTTGTATCAATTCGCGCATAGAGTCATGGTTTATAACGAGGGAGTTTGCCTCGTTCAAGGTAAATCCACGCACCTTACACACGGTGTTGCCTTTGTTGGTGCGATAACTATAGTTCTTAGGACCACCGCAAAGCCAGGTTTGAATGAACTCGCCTTCACCAAGTTCATCCGTCAAGTCACCAACGAAATCGCCGGTTTTGGGGTCGTGATGTTGTACTGTTGGGTCTGTTCTAAAGACTACACTATCAGTGTCGTAATACAAGACCCTATCGTTCAGCCTCTGCAAGACAGAATACAATTTCAGTCGCGCCAATGCCGTCGTGAAACTGGCTATTATGATATTTGTGTTGACGTTGTGGTCCACGAAGCCTTCGGCTTGATTGAAATGAATTTCTACCATGTCGTCGTTTAGAACGAGAATGTCTTGTAATTCGATAGTGCGATCCTTTAAGAAATCTAACAACTCAGCGCTGGTTTTGACAAAGCGCGTTTGTTTCAGATTTGGTCTCTCAGCAAATTTCCCCCACAGCACATTAACAATGCCCTTGGCAATGGCGCGTAAACCGGGGTTTTTCGCGATGTTTTTAGAGTCTAATTGAATTCCCTCATGGGCCAAATAATCTCGAATGTATTTTTCACGTTCTTCTTCAGTACTGGCATGGGCGGGGTAGCCTGAGGCTTCCTGCTTTATTTTCATAAAGCTGTCTATATACTGCGCAAACAGTCCTCCCGTTCTTGTTTTGGGATCGTACACTGTATACCTGTCAAAGTGCCATACTTCGATCATTCGGAGTTGCGTATACCCCATCTCTACAGCTTTTTTCAGTTCCTCCGATACCCACACGCCTTCTAACTCACGCTCCCTATCTGCGTGCTTGCAGGGCCCCTGATTCAAGGTGTCTGCACAGGTCCTGCATAGAGGGAAAGTAAGTTTACCCCCTGAGCGATGGGGGAGCACTGGATGAAACAGACGTCTAGGAGGTAATATTTTACATTTGACGAGTCCAAAAATTCGAGACAGTGAAGGGAAGTTAGAATAGATAATTCTGGGATGGCCGACAGGATATTTGCCGAACTTATTGATAAAGGGATAAAGACTGGTGAAATCATAGTAAAGGATTTTTTCTTCGGGCTTCGCCTCGTAGAAGAGCGAACACCCTCCAGTTCTCCCGCCATAGAACGAGTCACGTGGATTTAATTGTTGATTAAAAGCCATTTGAAGGTGTGCAATGTGTGGATGTACATCAGCCATTTGGCGCAATTGTTTCCATTCGCATTCCCAAATATAGTGTACAATATATCCATTCTCTTTGAGCGCATCAAGACGTTTCATGGATTCATTAAACAGTACACCCATTGCTTTGCCTAGCTTTGGGTTTTCGACACTGGGACCGTAACATTCGCGACACCCGTGATAAAAGCACCCGAGAAACTCCCAAACATGTTTTTCATCATCTTTTTCGGCATAGCCATCTACGAAACGTCCGTGTGCTTTTCTTTCCCCACCATTGAAACTATGTCGGATGTGAAATCCTGAAAGCTGTGCCTCAAAATGAAGCCACTCTCCGGCTAAGGAGGACTGTCTTTTCCCCTTTCCATACCCTTCCTGGGGAATGAGCGCGATTGTCTTGGGCTTAAGGTAGTTCGTTCGAAACAAAAGATTGCACGCGCTGGGAAGCGTCAGACAGCGCATGAATGGATCTATTCCTTCGGGATTAGCCTCTGTTGCGCTCACACTTTTGAAGTGTCTTCTAAATATCTTGCAGCTTCACGTCCGAACTCGTCACGGGCTCGAGTCCCATTTTTATGTATTTCTTTATTTTATACTGACTTTTGTCTTCGATTGCGCAAGCATTGCGCAAGCGTCGGTCAGAGGACACGGTATTTCTTTGAAAGTTCTTTTGTTTTCGATCGAGCGTCGGTCAGAGGACAGGTCCGAACTTGTCGGAGTGACGTCATCAAACAAACAAATGTCATGCATACGATTGCAATCGTCATTATGACCATTTCGACCATAGCATTCGAAAATATCTCTCGATGTGAGAACAAAAGAATATGATGAAACAATGACGCGGATTCTTAAAACAATAGCATATTTTTCATAATTCATTCTTCATATTTCATATCGATCCATAAATATTCATATTTCATAATCATCATCCATCGTTCAATATCTATAATTCATATCTCATGAATATTCATCTTTCATTTTTCATATTTCATACATTCTTTTGTTCTTTCCTATTTCTATTGTTATGCAAATATCCATAATTCATATCTATTATCATAATTCATCGATTTATCATAATTCATATCATAATCCATCTTTTTATCATAAATCATATCATAATCCATATTTTTATCATAAATCATATCATAATCCATCTTTTTATCATAAATCATATCATAATCCATATTTCATAATTCATAATTCTTTTGTCTTTTCATATTTCTTTTGTTCTAGAACAATAGAAATATGAATCATATTTTTATGACGCTATACGTACACCTATACTACTGGGGGGGGGGGGGGCAAAAATGCGTTTTGCCCCCCCCCCCCCCCCCCCCACTTCCGGCGCCTATGTTGCCAATCACTTTTTTTTTTCAGGTTAATCACTTCTGTTATAATGAATCTGAGGAAGTGCAAGACACAATAAAGTCGAGTTCATGGCTATACACAGTACAATATTTCGTGGGGTGCAAAAATGAGTTGGAGAGAACAAGCGTGGGGAGGGTGTGGAAGGGGACTCAGTCCCACGCGAGGGAGCTTTGCATCAATTTTTGTAGAACTGAAATTCAACAATCTGCTGTACGATTGTGAGTGGAACGGGTGAAGAAAAGTACAAGGAGAAGCATGTTGCTACGTTGTGAAGACGCACGTTGATTTTCAAGATCATTTTTTCTCAAAATCATGCCGAGGGACCTACTGAGTGGCCTTAGATATGACAAGTTCACGAAAATACATTTGCAGATAAGAGCGAATTCAGCGATTCTAGTATAGAAGGACCCATCACAGTGCAAGTTCAACACGTAGCCATGAGTAATGGCCAAGACGAGTAATGCAGTTTGCAATCCTTTCAAGAATATTAAAGAAGATTATAAGAGGCTTCGCGAAATTTCGCATTAAATTTGCCGTACACATTCCCTCGACCTGACACATGTCAAGGGTAGGCCTAATTATTGATTGCTCCCCTGCAGCCTGCTTTTTGTAAAGATGAAGCGCTCTTCCATTTTCTAGAAATGAAGAGTTTTATTCCCAAAGCGAGCTAACTCCATTCTTGTTAAGATGAGATATTTGTGATTAAAGCTGCTAAAAAACAAAGAAAATAATAAGAAATCACACAACATTCTAATCATAACGTTTATAGCATATTTCATGTTATGTCAAAAGTGAGGTTTTACTGGAAAGGTTTAATTTTGCTCTATCTGATAACTTATTACTCTGAGATGTTTAAAAATGGCGCTTAGCTCATTTTGCAATAAAACTCTTCAAATTATTGGAATGTGTTGAATTCTGCTTTTAAAAGGATTTACTGCAATGTTCTTTATCGAGTGCGCGTTCGTGTGTGACATCACAAACTGTGATACAGTGGCCTTCTCATCCAGCGATGACT